>NC_140664.1:63533853-63619413 GCF_054131305.1 Coturnix japonica | reverse complement strand
GAAGGAAGGAGGAAGGAAGGGAGGAAGGGAGGAAGGAAGGGAGGAAGGGAGGGAGGAAGGGAGGGAGGAAGGGAGGGAGGAAGGGAGGGAGGAAGGGAGGAGGAGGGAGGGAGGAAGGGAGGGAGGAAGGGAGGGAGGAAGGGAGGGAGGAAGGGAGGGAGGAAGGGAGGAAGGAAGGAAGGAAGGAAGGAAGGAAGGAAGGAAGGAAGGAAGGAAGGAAGGAAGGAAGGAAGGAAGGAAGGAAGGAAGGAAGGAAGGAAGGAAGGAAGGAAGGAAGGAAGGAAGGAAGGAAGGAAGGAAGGAAGGAAGGAAGGAAGGAAGGAAGGAAGGAAGGAAGGAAGGAAGGAAGGAAGGAAGGAAGGAAGGAAGGAAGGAAGGAAGGAAGGAAGGAAGGAAGGAAGGAAGGAAGGAAGGAAGGAAGGAAGGAAGGAAGGAAGGAAGGAAGGAAGGAAGGAAGGAAGGAAGGAAGGAAGGAAGGAAGGAAGGAAGGAAGGAAGGAAGGAAGGAAGAACAAGAAAAAGAGAGAGAGACTAGAAGAAAGACAACAGCTTGTCTCAATAAGAAATTCTCTGTGGTATCTCAACTAATATTTATCTGTAACAGCAGATCCCATTTCACTGTTCATGGCACTGCCTGTGTGATACAAGCCAGCAATTGGCAATTATACAGACTGATGAATAATAATCTGCTACAAAGTGTTAGAAAGGAAGAATATTGAGAAAGACAATTGGGAGAAAGTAAATCCAAGAGAAAGCTGAAGATACAGAATTTGTTTTTGGCAACCCATTTCCGTATCCCAAGAGAAAACTGCTTTCCAGCTTGGTCCAGCAACAGCAACAGACATGCATAAACAACAGTAAGAATGCAAATTTTGGCTTAGCACCACACTCCTGGCTGGTGCAAAAGTGCCCTGACATGAGATGGGCAGGCAGCATAGGCTCCATGGTGGGCAGCACCAAGCACAGCCTGGGAGGTTCTGGGAGACCTCAGCTTCTGCTGAAATAATTTCCAGGCACTCAGGACCAGGCCTGTGGTTGTCCAGTGCCAGATGTTACACAACACATTCCTGGAACAAGCTCAGGGTAGATGAGAAATGCTATGTTTAGTACAGGACATAATGGGTTATGAATCAGGCACACTGAAGACAAGAAGCTATTCTCTTTTCAAAAGGACGTACTTCCAACATGCATAAAACACACCAGTAAAACAGTGACTGCGACTCTGAAAATATCACTGCAACCATTTATTCCATTTAACACACCACCTGTACGACAGAAAATAAAAATACATGAATACAAATGGAAAGTAAAATTTTTAACACAGTTAAATGTGCCACACACAGAGACATTTTCATACAGCATTATCATCCAAAATAGGAAATGTCAAGAACTATAACGTCAGTGAAATCTACTAATAAAATTATGTTTTATCAAGGCTAAATCCAGTGGAGACAGCAATAAAAGCTTGGTAAACAACATTAAATGAAGCTTTAGAAAAAATATTAAAGGGCAAAAAAATGAGCAACATTTTTTATTTTAATTTCAAACTTGACTATTTCGATCTAATGGAATTTTTACTTTTGAAGTTAATTGGAAGACCGAATTAAGGGCATTATTCACCTATGTTCCTACAGAGGAGGTGCAACCAAGTGGCTAGCTGTCTGAGTTCCAACGTACATCCACGCTCTTAAATAGCGGGTATAAGATGGTCCCTCTTTCAAAAGCAACTCCTTGACTTGTGAAGCAACAGATTATTTTTGTGGCCAGAAGGAGAAAGAAATTTGAAGCAAACAAACAAACAAAATAATTTAAAGTGAGAAGAACCAATGTGAAGTAGGGGAGGAGCCAAAAAAATCCAACCCCAAAACAACACCATCCACCCCAAATTTCTGTTAAGTCAAATCTATGGAATTATACAGGAAGGGTCACTAGTTATGGAGTCTACCCAGTTATTTTTCCTTTGCAGATCTTCTGACATAGGTTTTTGAACTTCTGACCAGGCTAAGCCTGTGAATGAATTCAGTCCTTCACGGCACTCACAAAGATAATTGAACATGGTAAAGAGGACACGTATAGAAAAGATCTATTATTTTATAAGGAAAATATACACATCTTTTTGAAATTGACGGAGCAGAACACAATTGGCCACCTCACAGTTCATGCTTTTCACATAAAATTAAAGGAAAATTAAATTGAATGAACTTTTCTTTGCCATCCTGCCATTTTTTATTTTACCCTTGATTTAGAAAAAAAAACATACTTCACTGAAACATAACACCAAACTACAGACTCAGGGTACACAATATTAAAACAGCTATGAAGACTGAAATCTAAAATGGTTAGAAAAATGTATTGTAAAAATAGCTCCCTAGTGGTAGTCAAGGACTTGGTCTCAAAACACTTCCACGTGTAAAGAATACACAAAGAATAAATATTTACTGGAATACTAGAACAAGAACAGTTCTGCAAACCACCTGTCTATGAGTAGCACCACTCCTTATACAAAAAGCTGTTGTCATAAGTGCATGATCCTGCAGGATGAGAGAATGAAAAATGATACAACATTTCAGATAAGAGAAAAGTGAGTTAAAAGGTATTCGGCCTTCATGCTGATGAGACATCATTCTTTTCAGAAAAGGCTTTGCTTATCAGGCAAACATCTCATGGAGAGAGGCCTTGAAAGAAGCATTTTTTTTTCCAAAGATAATTTCTGTTTAGAGAAAAGAAAAATTGTTTGAATGAGTGGTTTTTAGATGCATAAACCTAATAAGACACAGCTGTACTTTTTCCTTCTCCAAATAAATAAATTTAAATCAGACTGAGAAAACAACAGTTAATAATCTAAGAGGCAGAAATGAGAAGAAGACAGAGGAAGAACGCGTTTGAGACTGACCTTCAGTACTCATGAACATAAGAAAAACCAGGTAGATGTCATTCAAATGGCAGGTGACTAACCTCTCAAATGGTTACTCACCTTCCCAAACATCCACGAGCATGAAGAAACTACAGAAAAGAATTCAGCTAAAAAAATGGGATTGCAGAGCAGAGAAATTTGAGGCAATGTAACAGCCACAGATACCAGTAGGCACAGTCAGTTCCTTCCCTACCTGAACTGATGATGTCTGCTTTGTGAATAGACATTATTGCTGTACATGAACAGGTAGACAGAGACTTCACTAGTCTCACTTCTCAGGCTTCAAGAGAAAGAAAGAGATCAGGGTTCCGAAAGCCAATGAATGAAGCTCAAGCAAGGAAAGCTTTCATGTAAATGACACCATGTAAATTGCATCAAGTTAGATTTAAGTTAGAGATGCTCAGAAAAACAATATCCCCAGAAAAAGAAAAAAAACAAAAAACAAAAAAAAACACCTGGAGGGAATAAAATTGATTTATTTTTTTTCCTAATGAGAATCCTTGAATAATCCAAACCTGAGGGGGAAAAATGCATCATCTTATCTGCAGCATTCTAGGATTTGAGTAATCCACTCTCTTAAACAGCAAACAGCTGAGTATTTTAATAAAAGTTAATTTCCTTGTTGGGAAGTGTAACAAGATTTTGCACATAAGGAACAAAATAAGAAGTTACCTTCAACGCTACATCCACGTGAGGTTTTCAAGACTTTACTGCATTTGACTAAACTTCCATACTAGAACAATTCCCAAATTTAATCATCTCATTTTTCTTACCTACAGTGAAGTACACAGGTCTATACATTAAAAAGATGGTCAAGTGTCTGACCTCATTAATTTCTGTTCTGCTTTTGTCACAGACGTATGCACTGAACAAACATAAACATATCTGTTGCAGAGACCAGCCTAATCTGAACAAGCAACCAGCACTGGGCATCCACAAAACAAAAAGATGACCAGTTTTGCCATGTTTGTTTCATAGTCTCGTATGAGAGAAGTCATATTGGACAATAGGAGGTAAACTAACCCAGTACAAAGGGTAGCCAGAAATAAGTTTTAGCAAAAAGACGCAATTTTGGTTTTGCAAAAGCTGATCACAGATCACATAGCAGTTGCATTTCAGGTATTTAGAAATACCTCTTACATTTGATTTCACTGATAAAGACAAACTTTGCCAGCTCTTCACACAGTAACATAAACTTTATCAGAGAGTAATGAAATCTTTGCAAACTCAAATTGCTCCAAAACTATGGAAAACAAAAAATCCATCTGATACACCTGTAACAGAGGAGCAGTACAAAGTAATAGATACAAATGTACTAATAGATGCACAAAATAATGTTTTCTTTAGATATCATAATGTAGCAACATTTCCTATTCCAACAGGAGAAAAAAACGTATACAGACAACAACACTCCTATTGAAGCTATAGTTAAGAAAAATACTGATATTTGAGATGAAAATATGCTCTGTAAATTTACTTGAATGTGGGAGCACAGAAATAAACGTCATACTTTCATGATCTGCAACAGGAAATATCCAGTTAAAAACAGAACTGGAAACCAAATACTCTAGATGAAAACAATTGCATCTGCAAGCATTTTTTTCTATAAGAATATATTCCATTTAAAGCAAAAAGAGCATTGCCAGAATATGAATATATGGATAAGAAGAAACTAATTACAGAAATCTTTACTCCAAAACAGAACAATTCTATTGCCAACATCATGTACATAGATTGCGTGCACCTACATTAATCTTTATTTGGAGAAGTGAGCTTTTGATATTATCCCAACTTTCTATACTTTGATCTATGTCATGGAACAATCTCAAACAATAAAGATGAAACTCCTTTTAGATGAAACAACAATGGAAAATGTACTTCAATCACTAATGGAGTTCACTGGGCCAGATCAGAGAAAGTCAGAAGTAAAACACTTTGAAATACTAGAGTGTGATTAGATGAAGCCCTTGGTGACTGGGGAAAAGGCAATGTATCAAATTTTAAGAAGGGTAGAAAGAATGACCAAGGGAACTACTGGCCTGTCAGCTTCAGCCCTGTGCCAAGGAATGTCAAAGAACAGATCCCCCAGGAAGCTATGATAAGGCACATGGAAGAGAGGCTGGTGATATAGGATAATCAGCATGGCTGCACCAAGGACACATCCTGCATGACCAACCTAGTAGCCTTTTATGATGGTGCAAGTGTATCAGCAGACAAGAGAAGAGCCACTGATGTCATCTACCTGGATTTCAGCAAGGCCTTTGATATGGTCCCCACAACATCCTTCTCCCTAAATTGGAAAGATATGGATTTAATGGGTGCTCTGTTCAATGGACAAGGAACTGGTTGCAAGATCAAACTCAAAGAATATTTGCCACAGCTCATTGTCTGCATGGACATCAGTGATGAATGGTGTCCATAAGGGGTTAGTACTGAGATGGATGCTCTTTAATACCTTCATCAGTGACATCAACTGTAGGATCAAGTACACCCTCAGCAAGTTTACAGACACTAGGTGTTGTGGTATACTTGACACATCTGAGAGAGGATGCCATTCAGAGAGACCTAATCAGGCTCAAGCAATGAGCCTAGACAACTGCATGAGGTTCAACAAAGCTGAAGTGCAAAGTCTTGCACCTGGATCACAGCAACTCCTACTATCAATTCAAGCTGGAGGACAGAAGGACAGAGAACAGCTCTGCCGAAAAGGGCTTGGGGAGTGCTGGTGGATAAGAACCAGTGATGTGCCCTCATAGCCCAGAAGGTCAATGATTTCTTGGTCTGCATTGAAAAAAGCATGATCAGTAAGGGAAGTGATCCTACCCTTCAACTCCGTGCTAGTCTTCACCTGGAGTAGCATATGCAAGATGTGGAGTCCTCGGTACCAGAGAGACATAGACTTGTTAGAGTGTCTCCAGAGGGCCACAGAAATGATCCAACACCTCCCCTGTAAGAACAGGCTGAGAGAATTGTGGCTGATCAGCCTGGAGAAAAGAAGACTCTGGGGAAACCTGAGAGCAGCTTTTCAGTATCTAGAGGGGGGTCTATAAGGAAGAAGGGCACAGATTCTTTAGCAGGGTCTGTGGTGGTGGGGCAAGAAGAAATTGTTTCAAACTAAAAGAGGGGAGATTTAGATAGGAAACAGGGGAAACGTTTGTTACGGTGATGGTAGTCAAGCACTGGAACAGGTTGCCCAGGGAGGTGGTAGATGTTCCATCCCTGCAGACATTCAAGGTCTGGCTGGACCACACTCTGAGAAACCTGATCTAGCTGCAGTTGTTCCTGTTCATTGCAAAGGAGTTGGACTGGATAACCATCCATGGGAAGACATGGGTATCATACTCAGTTCTTCAGTTAGTTCTTCAGAAAAACTGGCTTTCTTCAACAGCCAGCCAGAAGGTGAGGCTGGTGAGGTGAAATGAGTGACAAAGCTTGAAGCAAATGCTTGCTTTTTCAAATGCTAAAATACTTTGTTAGGGGCTTGAGGGAAGCAGACAAAATGTAGCTCTTCATGCCTGATGCAAATAATACTTTATTAAAAAATAATACCTATCAGTGGTATCAATGGCCTTGCATACATTACATATATACCACTATGTTAACATAGAGCAACCAAGGGCAATCAAATCAATCCAAGAAAAGATGTCATCTGCTTTCTTGCTGGTGAATACTGAGGTCAGTGGAACAGAAGTCTGACATTTGGATTCACTGGAGCCAGTAGAAACTTGTCGACCATTCTTCCCCTTTTATAAATGCAAGGAATCTGGTAGGGATGACATTTGGAAAAAGCAAAAGTTTGCTTCTTTCTAATTCTGTTATGTCAATAAGCTGACTATATGGATAAGCATTCCAGTTAAGTATCAGTAGTCCTAAATAAATTTCATACAGATCTCAACAAGGAATTCAAAGCTACACAGGCACAAACCTTCACATAATTAATTACATCTAAAATAACTCAGAAATTAATTCCAGAGCAGATTTAATATATTCATTATTTAATAAGACATTTTTGTTCAAAGGTTTGATGAATGAAATGTAAGATATTGGCAGCTTTGCCTCATTCCACTGTTGTGAGCTCGGCCAAATTGCAGGGATGGAGGTGGGAGGACATGTAATACAAGCCACATAACAATGAAAATTAGAAGTGTCTCGTGAATATGGTTAGCACCATTTTCATTATTACGCTGTATGCTTGGCTAAACAAATACTTGAGTTCCAAATGCACAACTTTACCATATGACAGAGCTCTGCTGATCCTCCAAAAGCTCAAAAACACTCACACTTTCCTACTCATACCCCTTTTCTCTTGAATTAATCTGATCAGTTATATTTGTAAGCAAAACTGAACTTTCTGTGTCTGATATTGTGTTGCCAGAGTCAGCAACTTCTACTTCCATTAAGCGTGCAACAGTCAACAAGTCACTATTTTTCCTCTTTCTATTAAATATATGATTTTTAATACATCATCTAAAGGCCCCACAATGAGTTGAGAATGCATTGTAGAAATAAGGAGCAGAATACCAACATCATAATGTATCTTATAATGTATCTTTCCATATATTGCTAGGTAGGAGAGTTGGGGAGCAGGCACTTGAAAATGATAGTCACTGTCAGGATTTTGTAACCTAAAACTCATAATTTTAATTTCTAGGGGAAAAAATAATATATATTTCCTTATTATGCTATTAGTCCTTCATCAGCCTATAGTGCCATATAGTATTAGAAACGCTATAACCTAGACAAGATTCAAAGCTACTGAAAATCCATTCACAGTGCATCAATATTTAGCCTCTGTATGAATTAACTCCATAAGGTGTTCGGTATGTTTTATCTCTGTATTAACAGGTAAATTTTCAGATTTAATTCTAAAGCGCTGCTAAACAGCAGGATAGCATTTATAAAGGGCTTCTGTAAAGGCAACACAAAAGACTGATATTCTGATCTCACTTAGTCTAACTTTAAAAAGCACTGAATAGGGTACTGTCATCAAAAGCTGGACAAGAGAAACACTGAGCTGAGCCAATACCACAACTACCTGGGCAGTGCCAATGTTTTTATGACACTCATCATCAACAGAGCTGACAAAGCAATTTATCATTGCTGCAGTATCAATGTTATCCTGTTCCATTAGTTAAGGTGAAACAGTTACCAAGATGTTCCCTTTTCTATTGGTCATAAATCTGCCTTGGAAAACAATGTAAAATTTTTATAAACTTCTCAGGTTTAGCTTAGTTTCAAGACAAACTGCCTCATGCTGGAAGGACTTTAAGAATACTGCCTCCAGCTTCAGCTGGGATGGCAGGTGGAAAGAGGTGTGAGGTATCACCGGGCAAACGGAACAGAAATGAATGGCAGGCAGTTTTTTTTCTCTGATGATGCACAAAACATGGCAGTATATCTTGTCCAACCAGAGGCTCCTGAAGAAAATGTTGTGGGGTACTTTACATACCTGTAAAGACAGCAGGTCTCCCGGGATCTCTCTCATCATGAGCCTGCTAATTCCACTTCAAGCAGTGCCTGCCAAGAACAGTCTCCCTTGAAACTGTTACTTATGGCAAAAGGAGGCAGCATGTATTACTTAATGGACATAGCAGATTTTAAAACCCATCCTGTCTGCTGTAAAAACAGAGGTTTTCTTTGTTCTGTTTTAGAACAAAGCACACCACCATGGTTCTGCACGGACAATAATGTATATGTGGTAAAATCAGCCCACAGATCTCAAATGTACATCTCAAGACTTCAAACAAGCTCAGTTTTTCAGTGGTAACTGACAATGACGAGCACTCTTAAAACACCCACTTTCAGAGGGTAAGTTGAATATTTCACAGTTTAGGATTAAGGGAAAGGAATGCAAGAGGAAAGCCCCCTTCACTGTTCACTACTGTGACACAGAAACTGGGTACTTCCAAGAGCTGGCAAAGAAGAAATGACAAATACGTGCACTCGTATTGCTCTTCAAAATTAAATTAAAAAGAAAAAACAAAGACAAAGAAGAAGAAAAAGAAAGAAGAAACATGTTATGGTTGTATCGCCCAGAACCACAGGCCAATCAATAGGAAAAGCATGGAGGAATAAAATGTTCAGGAGTGAAGCTGCAGATAATTCAGAGGTCAAATAGGTGCTGGCAAAAAGAATAAAAATCTGTGTTTGAAATATAGCAGTTCAGGTGGAAGGCTTGGAGAATTAGAGAACATTTATCCTCTAATAATTTTCTTGAATTAACTTTTGTCTGCCTTTCCACAAGTATATTCTCACTTGTTTGCAGAAATAAGTCTGAGCACACTGCCAAATTCTCTAGGCTGACAGAAGCATATATACTTCACACTTCATTGGCTACATTTTGGTTATTTGTTAACAATAGCATTAGCTAATGTTATTGCTTCTGTTCTGTAATTTTGTAAATGACACTCTAAAATCTGACTGTAGGGAGCAAATAACAAAAATAAACTTCATGCACCAACCCAAGGAATGCTTATAGAACAGCTTCAGCTGATGTCCATATTGCCCAATTCATGGCTGCCTGTGTGCAAACTTCTACCTGTATCAACATTAATGCTCACTTGTTCTTTTGGGAGCAAGTTCAGAGATGCTAATTGGCAGATGACTGCTCTTTCTGGCATTAGTGACTGACAGGCGCTGCTCAGTTCAGGAGGGAACAGACTTTGGCACATGTTCACCTAAAGTCTTGTAGAAATGAATCTGATTTTGCAAGAAGAAACAAACAAGTAGTAAATGTGGATAAGGCAAAATTCAGTTTGGGAAAAACACCCTCTAATCATTCTCCAAATTAATTAAATCTTGCATTTAATTTAATGACTCTTCTCTATGAGAAACACAGCAACTTAAATGCTACATATGATTGTTCGTTTAAATTTGGAAACACCCTATCACCTAATGAACTGCAGACTACAAAGTCATATATGCAAGGTGGCCCTGATATCCAGACAGGAGATCCAGCAATCCCAATCACCTCTGCCTTTATAACTGTAAATAACTATAAATATATTCCGCATCTCTATCAAACAGAACAAGCCAAACACTGAAAATTATTTATTAATCTCCTGAAAGAAAAACAGGACTCCAAGATTAGAGAATGAAAGAAGAAACTGGGAGCAGAAGGGGAATCAATCCAAAAGAAAGATTATCAACAGAAAGAAAAAAAACAAATCTGAAATATAGATCTTATGGGTTACCAAAAGACAGCTGGATGCACTTACTGAAAAACAAATCAGTTTTGGATAAATAGTGTTAAGTTTTCTAGTTTGCCTGTGCACTGAAGTGCGTGATATAGGTTGTTATTATAAATATCAAATAATGATAGACTTTTTTTTTTTTTTTTTTTTGCATTACTTTGACTATCAGAAAGCTTCTCTGAAAAATCCTTTTAACAAAGGGAAAAGAACAAATGGTAATTTAATTTTAGACCACTCCAGATTGATTTCTAGTCCATGCTCAGATGTCTGGAATTCAGCCAGAATAAAAACTGTATTTTAGGGAAAATGAACTAATACAGCCCATGAACAGTTTATTATACTAAAGTTTAGCTGTTGGCTATAAATATTCTAAAATGTTAAAACTGCTGCTCAAGGGTATTTATATGTTGGCTTAGCTTCATGTTCATGATGGAGCCTTGACCTATTCTCCATTTGATGAAATCAACAAAATGCTAATGAGAATAGGAGAAGCAGCTGTCCTAATATGACATTTCTTTCAGGCTTACAACCAACTTTAAAGCGAGAAGGACCAAATGCAGTTGATATAGAAAGACCGGAGGGTGTTTTCACTTTGCCTACTGCTCTCCCTTGTGAGTTCAGTGAGCCTACATAGACACAGCAGTGCATGTGCTCAACAACATTTTTGGATTAGGTCCTGTGTCCACAATTTTAGAGCTGTGAGAAAATTGCCAGGAAAGAACATAAATGAGTTCTGGCACATTGCACTGAACACAAGAATGAAGAGGCTTCCCATTATACAGGAACCACCATCCATGGTGGCATAAAAATAAACTAGTTTTTCCAGCAATGGCTCATTATGCAACAGTACTGAGAGTAACTTTACAGTTCCACTTAATAAAGCAAGGCACACAATTTATAAAATTTGAATACTGTTCTGGGTTCTTTTCTCAGTGCTCCTGTAAGGGTTCTGAATATACTTCAGCCATTCCAGTTGCAAGGCACATGGTAGTGTAAGGGAATGCAACCTGGGCAGTCACAGTTTCTTTGTTCCCATCTTTCTTCTTGAACCATCTTTCATGCTCCTGCAATTGTGTGGTGAATGATTCAGGGAGCAAACACGTCAAAAGGTAGGATGCTATTTCATATTACACTTAATTTCATATATATGGCCAGCTGCCAAAATGGATAGTCAAGTTCTTCTCCATGGATCATGATGGACACACCAATCCCCTCCACAGCAGTATTAGCAGCTTTGCACCTGTAAGCCCAGTCACAACTTACTGACCCCACAAAATAATAGCCTTTCCTTATGGTGATCTAACTATAATGAATAAAGACTAAGCTAAAAAAGCAGCTTTAACTGCTCCCGGGGCAATGTTTCAAACAGTTCAACTCCCTGGTCATACAAACCATAGTAACCAGCCCCAGTGCATTGAAAAACGAAGTTGCCTCTGCTTTATCTTCTCTTCTTCCCACCATCACTCAAATAACCAAATGATCAACTGATCAAATAATGAACTGAGATCAAATAATGAACTGAGTTACAACATTCTGATAAAGATACTTTCCGGAAAGCAAGCCTAACTTTTCATTTTTACATAGTCTTCAGGATTCTGATACATAACACAGGCTATTGCACAATGCTCCATGGTCCATCACTCTGTCCACAGCGCTCAGGATAACAGACTTGATGAAGACAGATATAGATATTACTACAATCTATGATCCAAAATAAATAAAATCACACATTAAAGTCCTTATTAACACGTAGGCAAGGGCAACCTTTATGGAGTTATTTTAAAGACAATTAAATTAAGAGTTCAGAGTTGATTAAATAGTGGTGGGTTGTGTTTTGTTTTTTGTTTTTTTTGTTT
This sequence comes from Coturnix japonica, assembly GCF_054131305.1. NCBI lineage: Eukaryota > Metazoa > Chordata > Aves > Galliformes > Phasianidae > Coturnix > Coturnix japonica. Next base: position 63,607,451 of record NC_140664.1, on the reverse strand, counting down.
TTTTGGTTTTTTTTGTTTTTTTGTTTTTTTGTTTGTTTGTTTTTTGTCTTACAAAATAGAAAATATAAATTAAATATTAAAAAAGAAACTAAACAATCTGGCCTAACTGGTGACACAACAATTTTAACTCCACTTATTCAGGAAATATAATTTTACACAAGGTTTCTTTGGTGGTTCACCTCATTCTGTGCAGTAGCATGCGCTGTAAATAACCTACTGTAGATAAAAGCAATTTTGTCCTCAGTCAGTGGCACAGCACATTTGTCTCGAGGTTGGCAGGAAAGGAAACAGACCTAGTTGTAACATCACTCCAGATAGCATATCCTGTGCTGCTGAACATTGTGGAATATCTTTTACTTCCACTCATAACACATAACCATAGTCTGTGTTTGTGAATATAAGCTATTTTGCACACACCACATGTTATTGAAGACCTAGACTTGATAAGCCTTATACACTGGTATACAGCTTACCAACACTAAAGCATAGGCATTGATTTATCCATACAATCAAGGTATGGTAGAGTGCACTAGTATTGTTTAGGTCCAGAGTTTTTCTGGTCTCATGTTCCAGTAGCTATTACAAAATTCCAGACTGAGATTGTTTTTCATTCCCTTTATTTGAGCCTCGTATCTTACTTTTGGAAACTTAGTAGTAAGCTTAATTACTAAATTACCAAGATGAATATGGCAGCCTCAGGAATGGAACTCCCAGAACAGGTGAACAAGTAAATGCAAGAATGCTCTGTGGAGTGTGACAACACAAGAGTGACCTAGAGTTAGAATGTACTTAGAGGTGGTTGATAAATATTTGCTAAGGCTGACAAAAATTGGACTTCCACACGATAAGTAATAAATACAATAAATACTGCATTGCTGGAACTGTTGATTTTAATAAAGAAGGTTCTGTTCTGCTCCTGCTTGAGCATTTTGTGGAATATAATGTGATACATCCTAAAATAAAATGTTTTGTCCCAAAATATGCTGATATTTTTTAAGAAAGCCATCCAATCACTCTCACCCTCTTTTCTTGGATTGCAGTGAACTCGCATTGGTTATAAAAGCCTAGTACTTCTAATAGTTACTGTAACAAATGTGGGCCATGACCAACAAGGGTCAAGAGAACCTGGATTAACCGCAGTCTAATTTACTGAGTCATAAACTGCTTCCTTTAGAATTCTCCAGTGAAGTTTGAAATACAGGACACATTTGTGCCTTGAGGACAACATGGTCACATGTATTGCATCTCATACATGTAGGTGATAACCTGCAATTCAATAACCAAGGAGTCTGTGAGAAGCCATCAACTAGGAGAGCTTTGACAGCACACTGGGATAAATGTGGGGCCCCAGAGGACCTTTCTATTAAAAGCAGAACGTGATCATCTGTGAATTAGGCATATGTTCACTCTGTGGACCTGCCTCATCAACATTTAAAAGAACTGTGGAAGAAATGTTGATATAAATTTTGAAAGTATTTCTGTATCACCAAGTTATTTAACTAGGACAATATGCTCTGGCATCACCTGTGTTAGTACCAGCGTCTATTCCTTCATGATGAATCACAAAACACTAGCAAGGCTCCAACTTTGAGCAGGGAAGATTAAGTCTACCTCTCCCCAGCAGGGGTCTGGCTCAACCTTCAGCTGCCTCCCAGAATACCAATCTAGCCATGGCCTCCACTCAGCAAAATGCTCTTGCCAAAAAGAACATGGGCACCCAGACAGAATGCCTGCCCAGAAACGTAGCTGTTTAGTTCCCTGGCTGCAGGGAGACTGTTGCTGCTGCTGGAGGGTGGCAGTGATACCTCACACCCCTGGTAAGGCCACATCTTGAGTACTGTGTTCAGTTTTGGGCCCTCACTACAAGAAAAACATTGAGGCCCTGGAGCACGTCCAGAGAAGGGTAATAGAGCTAGTGAGGGGACTGGAGCACAAGTTTTATGAGGAGCAGCTGAGGGAACTGGGATTGTTTAGGCTGGAGAAGAGGAGGCTCAGAGGACACTCTCTACAACTACCTGAAAGGAGGTTGTGTAGAGGTGGTGGTCAGGCTCTTCTCGCAGGTAACTAGTGAAAGGATGGGAAAGAGTGGCCTCAAGTTGTTCTAGGGGAGGTTCAGGCTGGATACTAGGAAGAGTGGTGATGCACTGGAGTGGACTGCACTGGGAGATGATGGTGACACTGTCCCTGGAGGTATTAAAGAAATATTTAGATGTTGTACTAAGGTACATGGGTCAGTGGGCAACATTGGTGGTAGGTGGACAGTTGGACTAGATGACCATAAAGGTCTTCTTCGATCTTGGTGATTCTATGATCCTAAGTGGCCTATAATGGCACTGATAATCTACGTGGAATGACATAAAAAATCTCTTAGCAATTCCAGTAACAATCTCCATCAAAGAGCATGTGGGAATGTGTTCCCCCATTTCCAACATGCCAGTATTTCTTTAGAAAATTCAGTGTTTCCATTCAAAGCTCTTATTTTAAAAGAGGTTGCAAAGTCAGCCCTGGGTGAGAACTGATAATAGCAGTTTCAGGTGACTTCATGCAATCTTGTATCTCAAAAACAGACTTTTTTCCTTTTTAAAGAAAATTTAAGCCATTATCTCATCATGTGGATGGCTGCCTTTTGGAATCAAGAGGGGGAGAAAGGGGCATGAGACACCAACATTACTTCTAAATGAAGATACTTTGGAAAATAACCGCTAATTCATCCACAATGCCTTTTTTTTCCAGCGAAAGTTCCTAAAGACCTAGACCCAATCTGCCTCTGGTAGCCAATGTTGACAAGCTACAAAGTGAGTCTTGGCATTTTGTGTAACCTGGAAAAAAAGACCTGGAAAACCATTTTACAGGCTTATTCTGCATTTAACTAATACCCATAAGATATGTGAAATCACTATGTTAGTATTAACTTCAAAATTCTGAGAAAGGCAGTGAAACTCAAAGTTTAAGAGTAGAAGCAATGTTTATAGTGTAGTCTGACACATATAACATAAACCATACAACTCCAACCCCAAGTTTCTGTATCAGGCAAACAAATCCTTGGAGAGCCCAGTGAGTTTCCAGGATTTCCTCAAACTTTCAATAAAACTTTTCAGAAGCGCGAGGAGTCTTAAGGTGGAGTATTTAGTTTTGTTTTCTGCTATTGAACATCTTTTCAATCACCTTTTTATATGAAGATGGATGACGGAAGCAAGAAGCATCTGCATTCTCTTATGCTGGCCAACACTGTTTTCCAAGGCAATGAACAATTGACCCAAATTTAATAAAAATTCCTGGCAGTCACAAAATCCTTCTTGGCTGGGAATACTAAGTGGGCATTTGAATAATGCTTCTCCATCCTTTTATTATCTACGTTTTAAATAATAGTTCATTAGAAACCACAACAGCTTGGATGTTTTTATGTTTCTCAAAGACTATCAAGAAAGTATAGGAGATGTGAACATCAACTTGGAAATGACTGGCTTCATATTTTGATTATACACATCTCATACAGGTAACAGTTTAGTAGAGACTTCAAGATGTTTTTAACCAGATCAAAGACATTGCTGAAATCTGAAGACTAAATGTATATAAGGTGACATGAAAATAATGCCTCCTATTTATTTCCACGGAAACTAAAATAGATAGAAAGAGCACAATAACACTATTTCACAGAGCAAACTCTCGGCTAAAAACAGTTGTTTTTTGACACAGTCATTAGCACTAGCTATGCATTTTTTTCAGTGATGAAGAAAAGCCTGCATGTCATGCTCAGAAAAATCTGCAACAGTGGATGTAAACCACTGTCACTGTTGCCACTATTGAAACACACCACCCACTGCCTCACTGTGCTCACATCCACTGTTTGGTTTCCACGAAAGTCTGCAAGTGTCAATGAATGTCAGTGGGTACCATTTTTTCCACATGCAGAAATTCAACTGCACAACTTTGCTTCATACACACTTTCATGTCAAACACTATTTGTTCAGACTGCCCCTCTGCTGCCATCTGTCACATAGCAACAAAATTTAACAGAATATCAGAGGGAAGGTTCAGCCCCTACTGGCATACCACTAACATCCACCCCTGACATGCTGGGCAGACACAGTAAACAGGAGGCATTGCTTTCATAGCAGCCCTCATAGTCAAAACTACAAATATTAGAATATAAGTAAGACTTACTACTTACTTATGTGTAACACTACATTTCACAGATGATGTATATACAAGTTCCTACTGGATGAGAAATTGCACTCAGTTGGTATTGACTTAATGAAGGAATTCTCACATTAATCTCTTAAGCTGTACTGCTCTTTAAAAAAACAGACTCTGTGGAAAAGAAAACTTCTATAAATCTCCTCAACTTTCTCCAGAAAAACAGACTTTTTGTAGCCCATGGATTTTCTTTGCACCTTTTCTTGTGGAAACAATTAGCTTAGCAATTTTAAAGTATTAGGTGGGCCCAGCTGCAGACTCCTGGAATCCATTTTAGATAACAATGTATGTACAGAAAAACAAGGATATAGTCTCACAGTACTACAGTCAGAGGGAAATGAGTAAGTGGACTTCTAATAAGGCTGTCTCGAAAGGACAGCTACATTTATCTGTAGCTGTCACAGACTTCAGCACTTTAAGCAAGATTCATTTGTGACTGAAGTACTGACTTGACTCTTCATTAGCTCAAGGACAAAATACAGCATTGCAACTGAGATGCTTGGCTGCATAATTTGAAAATATTTCTGCTATTATTGCCATGAATATCAGTATCCAAACATCTAGTAAGTTAACCTGTACCATGCTACTGTAGAAAGTTTACTGTGGTTATTAGTGCTATACTTAAGTATGTATCTAAAGCAAATAGAAACTGTAATAGAACTATTCTATTTATAGATTTGTTTGTTTTTTATAGCATGTTTAAACACTCTGTAAAACAAAATCAAGATGTCTCTCTGCTCACTTGTGCAGGTAACAGATAATAAGAAGTCAGGTATAATACAACGATAAAAAGACTCAGTGGCTGGTTGGCAACAATTCTTACCCCAAAGCTCTTGAACTGTTTGTACAAATCCAAATGTCTAAGAATATTCCTTTCTATAATCAAATAAATGGAACTATCACAAAACTTTACCTTACATTACATCATTTTGTGATAAGTTACTCTGCAGACTGCCGCTCCATACAGTTGTGTACTCATATTAATCATGATTCACAAGAAAATATGAAGTGCATACCTAAGTTTGAATGAGTCCTTAGATACCGCAAATAGAAATGGCTTCAATTTTCTTCACTAAGAAGAATTGTTTACATATGGTTGTAGTAACTAAGTATCTCTGTGGGCTGGAATAATGTAATATTTCCTGAAATTATCTAGGCACATTAAGGACAACTTTATTAGAAAGCTAAAGTTAAACTGCACTCATCACATCAATATGGTCATTATCATGCAATTCCGTAGTCAAAGTAACATAAAATAACAAGTCAAATACAGTCAGTAAAGCTTGTAGGAGAAGATGTGCAACTGTTCAATGTCTGGGTGCAAGTTATGAAGGATGTTTTAAAAACTCAGTTCAAAATGTGATTTTACTAGAGTTTATAGCTCAGTCATTTCAGTTGAGCTGTCTGTGTATTTTATCTAAAGTACTGACCCAGTTTCTTCAAACTAGACAACTAAAATCCATCTCATTACATGACTACAAATGGTGGGGTTGTTTTTTTTTGGTTTTTTTTGTTTTTTTTTTATCTTATATGCAATAAGTATTAAACTATGAGAATAAATGTACTAAATATAATATTACAAGATGAGAACTTTTAAATTTAGTATTCAAATAATCTTAAATATTCACATGACATAAAAATACAAATAATTTAACTAAAAACAGTGGTGGAACAGTAGCGAGAGTGAGTGTAACTGCCAAAACTTTGTTCTGACTAATAGCATCAGTGAAATATTTGTACTTAAGCAATAAATGTAAATACCAGCCCATCATCTCTGTTGCTTTCTCAAAAAGACACAATGGTCACTCTGGCTTATTACAGTGAAGTCAGGCACGTATTTCCCTAAAATCTTTAGGACTCTCTTTGTTTAGATAGATCATTTATGGGATAGATTTATGGGCTAATGATGAAAAAAATTCTGCCAGGAAAATCAAGTCTTACATGTTGTGAAAATTCCTACAGCTGCACAACATGAAACTTGACAAATCTGTCTCCCAGTGTTGTAAAATCCTAAGCAACTAAGTCAACTGCAAAGTCATCTGCCCTACTGGTCTACCAAAAACAAATAAGTAAACAAAGGCAAAGATACATTTTTCAGCCCAATCATTCTCTGATTCACAGCAATTTTTCATCTTGTTTTCCAACAGCTTCTTGGAGATACTCATGATATACTGGCATATAAACAAATAGCATGAACTATTTCAGTAGTAAAAAAGAAAATACCATACAACCATTAATTCCCTCTCTAAAGATAATCTGATCGCACTAGAATCATTCTTTCTGTCCTTGCAGACTTGCAGCATGACTACAAGACTTCATTTTCTGTTGTCCAAAGTAGTTATTCCAACTAAGGCCAAAGTTTCATTGACACTTTTAGCAGCTCCCTGGAAAATTTTAACGTAATATTTTGCACTAGATAACTTGTAAATCTGTGGCTGGATTCAACCCTATGGCATTTGTCCTCATAGCTCAGTATGTTCTTCCAGGATTTAGTTTCTAGAGTACTTTGCATAGTTCACACAACACATGTAAGGCAGCAATCTCTTTCTTAGGTTGACATTTGTTCATGAAACTCACAAGATTTTTTAAAATTCTCACATGCCCAAAGAGCATTACTAGGATGTAACGCAGTGACTGCCACCCACCTCCATACATCACACACACCTCAACAGCAAGAGATCAGTAAGATCAGATATTTAATAGCAGCAAGAGTTCGATTCAATGTAAACCAAATGAATTTATTTAGAGTTTTGGCGAGTTCAGCTGACAGGGTTCCATGTCATTCTATCACAGGTAGGTAGATGGCTTTAATGAAGTTAGCCATCTCAAGGCGAACTGAAAAGTTGTCCATGAAAGCAATCATCACAGCAGTAACAATATAAATGCACTGAAAGGGATCTCAGCCTGGCACAGAATTCGGTCTCCTCTTCCTCTTGACACTTCCTCTTCAGCACATTTCTCCTCTGTGCTCCAGCCTCTTCAATAGCACTTTTCTATTTAACTGTAAGCTGGGAAGTCCCAGTACGGCACCTTGGAGAGTATTCTTATTACTTTCTCAATGAGGAACCTCAATGCTCCCTGCTGAGACAATTTGCAATTCAAGCATTACGTTTCTTTTCAGTAGATAAGACACTTTGTTCTGTTTTGCTTTTCTATTGCTACTGAAAACTGCTCCAGTTTTGTTGTAATCTAGCATGCCATATCAGTGAGAGAAATCAGAATTTATCCTCTTCTCTCATGATGAAATACAGGTGTTCCAACTCAGGCAGCTACACTACTCCACTTTTGCACTACACTGTGTATAAGTGTTAACAGATTTTAACCTGTACAAAATTGTGCTGCTAAGATTTGGTCAGGCACCAGATGGAGCAAGTATATAACTACATTTCTCACTAGTTCAATGGATGGTAGTCTGCTAGTTTGAGCAATGATGTTCTCCATTGACCTACAGAATTCATAGGAATACTCCAACTTGATGGACTGATTTTATTCCTTTGATTTCAATCTTCATCTATGAATGCAATTCTGTTGCTAGAGAGATTTCTTTTCATATTCCCCGCCTACTGGTATTGTGATATCAAATTACAGAATCATAAAGGTTGGAAAAGATCATTAAGGTCATCTAGTCAGTCCAACTGTTCACCTACTAACAATACTGCCCACTAAGCCATGTCCCTAAGCACCACATTTACACATTCCTTGAATACCTCCAGAGACAGTGACTCCACCACCTCCTGGGCAGCCAACTCCAATGCATCCACACCACTATCTGAGAAGGTGTTTTTCTTAATATCCAATCTGAACCTCCCCTGGCACATCTTGAAGCCATTACCTCTCAACTAGTTACAATAGTTACCTATTATATAATAGGTATATTATATAATAAGCATACCGCCACCTCTCCACAACCACCTTTCAGATAGCTGTAGAGAGTGATGAAGCCTGAGCCTCCTCTTCTCCAGACTAAGCAATCCCAGTTCCCTCGGCCACTCCTCATAACACCCATGTTCCATACTCTCCTCCTTCTCCTCTCAGTTCAAGGCACCATAAGGGTCTGTGCACCCAGTCAGAAGACCTCTCACCAAATGTCCTGCCATTCACAACCTGACCCGAGCAGACACAGCCACACCATCTCCACTGTTGTGTGCACGTGCACAAATAGCGTATCAGCTGACCTGACACAGTCCCATGAAGAACATTAGGTAAATGCAGAAACCTGGCCAGCATCAATTTTGTACTGCAATAGAACAACCCTTAATAAGTAACAATCATCTACCAGAAGAAAACAAAACCTCTCAGCTTATAACCACCACCTTCAGGAAATGAAAGATCTACCAAGAAAAAGAATTTTTATTTTACTATCTCTCTTTCTTTTTCTCTTGTTGATTGAGCATAGCTAAATGAAATGAAAAGTCACATATATGTGTGTCTTTCTGTGTATTTATGTATATGTATACACACACAGAAGATAACAAATATCCTTTGAGGGCACAGAATATCCACCATGATGCAGTCTCTGGTGTCTGAGCAAGAACTCAGGCCAAAAATATCATGTACAGAAAAACACTGCAATGCTGTGATTTCATGCCTAGTGCTACCTTATGTCTTAAGTAGCTCCCTTGGCTCTTACACTTGTAGCAATTAGAATTTCCAGACAGCCCAGTGGCAAATATTCTAGGTTCCCTCTACATTGCAGCACTAACCGGCAAATGGCAATCATTCTTACTATGAATGAATAAAATTCATTGGTACAGCACATGGCTGTAAACCTAAAGACTTGTTTAAAGCATTCAAAATGTTCATTCTGCCTGTTTTCTACAGATGCATAAGGAAATTCCAATAATCTATTTCTGAAAGTTGACATCTGCAACCTCTATGTTTTTTCTATTCTTCTTGATTTCAGCAGACACTTCTATTGAACATAACTGATTTATGATTAACACTGAAATGCATTTAAAAATCAAATATTACAGGGAAAACAAGGAAGATATATCAGACTGCAATAGGAAAAAAAACGAAAGTACAACTTAGTAAACAGAATGGGAAATCGCTGTAGCCTGTCTGAGAGCTTAGCAGGCACTTTATTAAACTGCAGTGCCTTACTTTACAGCACTGCTTTTAAAATATGTTAACACTATATCACAGTTCCCGGCAGCATGAAGTCTTTCCAGAAAATGTGTCATCGCCGTATGCAGCATATTTTATAGCCATTATAATTTTATTATATCCAATAATATTTTTCTGAAATTCTAGGAAGTCTTCCCACAGAAGATAAGTAATGACTGTATTTTAATCAGCTGGTATAAAGTCTAACCACCATACTGCAGGAAAAAAAAATCCCTTTATTACACCAAAATGACCTCGGTTTCATTTTGCCTCTCTCTAAAAGGTTATGAATAAAATTATTAAGAATTTCACTCAAGTACTGTGTGGCACAAAACTTCTCAACTGTAAAGTTATTTAATTCAAAGATTGATTTTTGCAATATTCCTCTTCTTAATTGAAGTAACTGAATCAATTCAGAATCCTATATACTGCACTATTAAATAGAAAACTTGAAAATTATGCTAGCAAATCCTGAAATATATGTCATTTGTTTCATGGATCCACAAGTACTCCAAAAAGACAAGCTACATAACTTTTCTTTTCTTACCAGTGTTGGATTTCTGCTTTGCAGTGGGCTTGTGATTGGAGAACACAGATGTGGAGCCAGGTACAATTGCTCGTTCCTCTAGGTCAGACTCTGGGATTGTAGCACAGCCACCTAGTAGAAAAGGGAAGAACCTTAATGTGATGTTTATGTAACAAAACAGACTCACCACTGCACAGTTAAGGAAAAGATGTGATCAATTAACTGACACGAAATCCGAAGAACTGAAATAGCCTTAACTTTAATAAGAAAAAAGAAAATTCTGTGAAGTGAAAGAAAACCACTGCCATTGTTCAGAGCACTGGTTATGCCTTAATGACTTCTCTGTAGCACTTAGGTTAGTTTGAGAAAAAGTTTGAATGTATTAAGCCTACAGATTACTTAAAACTGGTTCCACATAAAAGCTGGAAATAATGTGGTTCATGTTAAAGATCAGACTATTGGGACCTAGATCTGTAATAAAAGTAATTTTATGTGAATGAAATAACTTCGCAAAGTCAACAAACCTTATAAAGATTGTTAGCTTGCCACAGAGAATTACATACAATGATATTTCTCTGGACAAGTTTTTAAATACAGTATTTTTAATTACCTCATGCTAGAGACAGGAACCACAGGGACACTTTTCACTCTACAGTTACACTGCAATGCCTTTCTCATTAGTGATCTTAGGATTAAGGACATAATGGATTATTCAAACTTTGCAATATAGTTTTTCTTAGTAGCTCATCAGAGAGCACAATGACTTTAAATGCTTATGTTTAAAATATGAAAAGAGGGACAATCTACTAATAATGCTACCTGAAGGCAACTGCAGTAGCTTTTAATGGAGCAGAGTAATGATTTTTTTTTTTCTAAAAGGCTGGAGAAAGTACTGATGTTCCACAACAAAAAAGATAGCCTTATAACAAATGCTTTGCTAGTACAGCCTGCACGTTAAGCTTGTCATAATTGTGAGCTTTTCAGACTTCAAAGAAGGGAGCAGCATTTTAAAGTATTACCTTTTTAGCCCTGCTTGAATGCTACTTTTTTCCATGTGATTAATATTTCTATATTTTACATTTAGCTATTCTGGGCAGTTCTTGTTGAAGCTCGAACCTCTGCCCAGCAATTTCAAAATAACACCTAAACTAAAACCCAGCACGGTGCAGTAGATGCTCTGTTACTGAACACAGACAAATGGTCACCTGCTGTCACATATAGCTCTTAATTAAATATTTTGTTGCTACAGGACATAAGCTTCTATCTCTTTCACAGGACCACCGCTAACAGGTATACAAATGCATGTACCTATTTACTGGGTTCTGAAAGTACATGTTTAAAGCAGCATATCGCAGTAATTTTCTCCTTAAAAAAAATAAAACACAACAAAACAAACAAAAAACCCACACTAATAAAAAAATCATTAAAAATAATGTTGCATCCTCAAGAAGAAGACGTGCAGCTACCAAAGCAGTTTCAGAAGCGCTGGCAACACACAAAGTCCTGCAGAGATGTGTCTAGCTAGGGTAGAGCATGGCAGCTCCACTGAATAATGTGAAGGCACTTATTCCTGCCAACTGAAGAACTGACACGGCATCCTTTATTTCTAAGGAAGACATAAGCTACTGTATTCCAGATACACCCTGATAGAAAGTGTAAGACATGCTACAAATTTGCATTTGACTAGAGCAAGCCAATCTTTTCTGTTAGAAAGGAAGGTTAGGAGTGAATGTACCTACAATGTATATTATTACCAGTGATAGTTTCAGCTTTTTAGGGTCCCTGTTATGAAGCTGAAGGACAAAATGGGAAATGAGAAAAATGTTGCCATCTTAAAATTCCACAGTGGTGAGGCACAGCATAAAATATAAACCTACCTACAGCCTAAATGAAACTAAATATCAGTAAATTAATACTTCTGTTCCCATTTGCAAATTATGACTAAACTGTAAACTCAGATTTGATTAAATGGAAAGCATTTAAGTATTTTCCATTCTTATTCTTCAGATAAAATCTACCCTGTTAAACAAAAATCTGCAAACACAGGATACAAAATTAAGGTTTCTTCCACAAGGGAACTATTAAGAATGGTATCATACATTTTAAAGGGCTTTATAAAGTTTGTAACATTATGAGTGAAAGTTCATTCAGTTAGTTAGCATGTATTGGATTTCTACATGGAAATAAACTTTTACAAGTCTCATTCTGAAGTCTGAAATTCTGTAACTCACATGGCCTTGAGAACTGACAACTTTTGATGCCAAAGTATTTCATTAGTCATCAACAGTGACAGTAACAGAATAACAGTTGGAAAAGATCTATTTGCCCTTAGAAATAATGCTGCTTTCTGAAAGGAAGTAAGACTTCCTGCTCTTGATTCTGATGTGCTAGATTTGTCAAGATTTACTTGTCAACAGATACCACCAGAATATACTAAAATTAAAAGCAAAATTCACCTTTTCCATAACTTTCATTTCTTGACAGAAAATAATTGAGACTGAAACGTTACCTATCATAGATGGTTTTACATATAAAAAATGCCCAAGCAGTGTACCCAGAGCAACAGTAATATCATAATTTTCAGTATTGTGAGTAGTAATTAATTCTTATTTCTGCAAGGATAATAGTAACTTTCATATATGACTTGTCTTAGAAACATCATTGCATCAGAAATGTATTCAGTGTGCTGAGGACAGTGTTTGGAGGGCCTGGATTTCATACAGGATTCTTCCTCCAACGATTATTTAAACGAATGAGGAGACAAGAAAGAAATACAATGGTGACATTTTGTGGCAGTGAGGCTTACATGATCATGGCCGTTGTACCACTGCTTTTCATGTCTTTCCCTTCCAACACTACTTTATAGCTGAAGGAACTAGCAGCACCTGCTGAACTATATTCCTCAGACTGTTTCCATGCCCAAGGCTAGGTAAAATGAATGAACCCTCTTTCACGTTGACCTGCAAAAAAAAAAAGCTAAGTTGTGTCTGCTTCTTCCAATGGCAAATTCAATTTTCTTGATCCCCTTTGCACAGGTACCCATCCTTATGATAAAAACAGATATGCTTGACAACATGTTATGACTCCCCACAGGAAGAAGTGAGGGCCATAATTAGACAACTGGCATTCTGGAAGAATAATTTAAAAAAAAAAAGTGTTAAACTTTCATTCAGCTAGACATGAAACTGGATAAAGCACAAATAGATCTTTGCTAGATTGCATCTAGCAAACATAATCTTTAAATCACCATCGTAGACCATCCTTTGGCAAAAATACTAAGAAAGACAGGTACCAGTAGCCTGAAATTAATCTCTTTCCCGTAAGGACTCTAAGCTCTTTTGAACTACAGTCTGCAGGGGTTCTACTGAGGGTATCTATCCTGCTCTCTTTGGTCAGAGGCCAATAGAATTTTTACTTTAAGTCAAAGAAATCACTCTGAATTCTTGTATATCTTCGTATACATTTCAAAAAATAGCCACAGAATACCTATTTCAGCAAATGTTTTTATCTATCTGGAGTCCTAGAAGTCAGAGCAGCAGAATCATTCAAATTCATTGATAAGTGAACGGTACAAAGTAGAAAAGTGAAATATTTAAGGAAAAGGGGGGGGGGGGAGAAGCAAGAATAGTACATAAATCTACAGACTGGAAATGATCCAAGTTGAGAAGTTCTCCAGATGTCAGTCTGTAAACAGTGCCTCACAATATGAATTTCCCCATTAATTGTTGGCAGGAGTAGCATCTAGAATACAATATTACATTTGACCCACTCCTTCCCCCCTTTCTGTGTAGCTAAATTCTTCTCCGGCATCACAGATCTTTTATCAGTTGTGATAAATACAAGAAGAAAGCTGTGGTCAGCAGAACTGTTTGATACGGTACAACTTGCATAAAATTACTCTCAAGCTAATTATGAACTTTGTTCACCAAAGGAAATGAAACTTCTCCTGTTTATTTTCTCTACATCTGTTTTTGTGACACGTTTCATTCTTAAGTTGGAAAAAGACACCCACACCCAAAGGAAACATAAACATAATACATACTGGAAAAAAACCTAAGTACTAGCAGTTTTCCTACAGGTTCCTACCACCATGTTTTTACACATTTTAATATGGCTCCAGAAGTTTAAAAACAGGAAAACAGAAGTAGTATACATCTAAAGAATGAAAAAGTACTTTGAGGGTAAGACCATTTGAGCTTCACCTTTCTCTTCCAGTCAATCACAAACTAAACTATTCATAAAGTTTCCATTTTCTTCTGAAATTAACTCTTTTACAGGAAGCTACAGAAAGAAGAAAATAATACTTCCTTGGCAGCTTTCAACAGTAAGAGATTCAAAATATGAGCAAAAAACTCAGAAGCTCAGTCATTAGTAGGTCTTTCATTTATGCGCATGCCTTTGTAACAACAGAGATAATCTAAACAGAAACGTAAGTTCACAGAGATTCCAAAACTATAGGCAAAATCATATTCAGATGACTCTTTTGGGGAGGTGTAGACCGAAAATATAAGACCCAGGGAATATTCATTCATGTCGTTCAATGAAATATACTCAGTTCGTAAGGAGAAAGAGTAAAAAGATAGGAGAGAAAGAGAAGGATTTTTAAATCACGTCTCACTGATAATGAGTGCACATTGCAGTAGAGAAACAACTCGGATTTAATTCAAGCATTTGCTAGCAAAATGTAGAGACACTAATTAATCAGCTACGGAATTCAGGACAAAGTATTTAAATCCAATAGCGTGGCTACAATTGTTTAGTAACAAAACTCCACTGTTGCTCTTTGTGCTTGGGTTGACTTAACCAGCCTCAATGAAACAATGATAAGTATTTCTGTCTTGCATTCCACTGAAGTAATAAATTAATGAAAAATCATAGTAACTGAGTATGCAGTCCAAGGTCACTATAGATCACCAAATATATTTTCAATGACAGCTCAGAGAAACATATTAGACTGGTGCTCTGCTTTACCCTTATTTTACTGAAATGTTTCTTAAAGACCCTGTTTATAAATTCTATAGTTTGTCTTTTAATATGTTGCACTGGTGTTGCATTCGCTACTATTTGCATTAAGAGTTATGCAGAGATAACATGCATCAATCATGTGTGACTTCTTCTCAAACTCATAACATATTCTAATACTTTGAACACATCTGAATCCATAAAATCCTGACTTAGGAAGTTCGGGGTACTTAGGCAGCACAACCTTTTTACAGGAGAAATATGCTGTTTATGATCATCAGATTGTCTTGGCCATTATTCCAGAATGAGGTTTGGTGCATGTGGTATGCAAGGAATATGAATGGCATTGGGAAAACACATTGCTAAGAACAGATCTAGCAGCTGTTTTCATTAAAAAAGCATTATTGGACATTGAGCCAAGAACGCAATCAAAATTAACATTCAGTAGTACCCTTACTAATGCAGGCCTAAGAATGCAGTAACACTAAACTGTGTAAGGCCATTCAACATATATCAAAGGTAATTTGTTACTCACTAGGAACAAAGGATGAATGATGACAGTTGTGCTTCAGTCACATAAATCTGCTGTCTTACAACTTCCTTATTCACTTTATGAGCACAGACCAGCTGAAAAACATGATGTGTTCTGGTGTGTGCTGGGAGAGGTAATTATCACTGAGCACTCGGAGGATTTTCCATCTGCCTTTATGTAACAGCATAAAAAAATCACTTTACAACAATAAGTTTTCAAGGGGGAGATCAACTTTTAACAAACACAGTAACAATAATCTCATTTTTAGGGTTATGGTGCCTGACATAACACTTGGTATGTTGTTTGAATGGTGCTTGTGCCCTTTTCCCTGTTTTCAATGTACTGCTAACTGCAGCTCCCATTTAGTGTAACAGTACAGGTTTTTTTCTTCAAAATGCTTAAATACTCCAGCAGCAGAAGTCATGGATTATACTGTCTGCCACACACTTTCAGGGACAACGTGTTTCATTTACCTTTTTGGGAGGAAGAGGATGAATGTGCAAGAGCTCTTGCATTATTGGCTTTGGTTTGGTTTGTCTGTTTTAAATTCATATATAAATTTATATTCTGTCACAAGAAAATGTGTGTGGATTATATAAAGCATTTTATATCAAACATTTTGTTTTCACTGAGACAGTTCTATAGAGGTTTTACTTGTTTCATTGTTCCAGTAATGCACAGTGATGAGGAGGCTATTGGATATTTAAAGTTGTGAGGTTTTAAAAACTGACTTACATTAAAAAATTAAATAAGTTGTGTTCCCTTTGATAAGCACTCCCCCTATTTGCTTTCCCTTAAAGCGTATTCTAATTAATTTCTACTGCCAGTTCTGGTTTCTATGTGACAATACATTCCAAGAGAACTCTGAAAAGTAAATGTTCACACAGCTGCTGAAACAGCTGGGAAGTCCAGAGCATGCCTGTTGTAAGGTTGTTCAGAACACTGCCTTTATGTAGTCTCTGTCCTTTTTTCAGTGTATAGTGAAAGCAGAAAGACTGGAATTGTCTGTTGCTACCTTGTTACCAAACCCTTCTGGTACTCAGAAATCTAAAAGGTTTAGATAAATGTATTTACCCCACTCTCATTTGAAACACTTTTATATTTCTGAAGCACACACATGACCTTCTCGAAAGTGAAGATGTATGCAGACACATAGACACTATACGTTTGAATGTATGCATATAAGCACACACAAATTTTGATCTTACTAGTGAAGAAAGAGTGTGTGTCCTCATTCCATGGAGGCAGAAGCTGAAAAAAAAGCACGATTGTGGCTTTACAGTTTGCTTGCATTTTCATAACTTAGGAATGTTTCCACGTGTTCTGTGATACAACCATAACACAAGACTTTCAAGGTGAGTAGTCCATGACTGCTTTGCAGGAACAAACAAGGACAAGAATACAGAAACAAAAAACTACTGATAAGAGATGGAATATAGTATCTACTGTGGATGATGGAAGACAACTGAATAGTAATTGGAAATCAACTGCAGATGCTCCAAATGGCACGGTTAAAGTAGCACAGTAATACTTCACAGCAGCAATGTGGTGGACTAGTTTGCAGAATTAGTCAATTTGGAAACATATTAAAAAACAGTTTAACAGACAAAACATCAAACTAAGCCACAATCCAAAAGGATCAGATTGCAATACCAATTGTGCTTTAATATTAGGAGAAGCATTGATATTATCAAAAATAGTGATGTAATGGGAATGAAAAAGATATTACAGTCACTGAAGTAGTCACAGGATGATAAGAGAAAGAAAAAAATAGTTTCAGTGTGACAGCCGTGAAAAAGATGAATGCAACACTGAGATCCACCCATGAATATTCCAAATAACACTCAAGAAAGTAGTTATCATATTGAACAAGGCACCGGTGAGACAGACATGTTCAGTTCTTCTTGCCATGCTCATAATACATTGAATAAACCAGAAAAAAATCAGTGAAAGTTACTGAGATAAAATAGAAATAACCTAACTTACAGACATACAAAGCAGACAACTGACCTTGCTTAGCTAAGAGGATTAAAATGGAATAGAATGATTTTTACCCACAAAGCAATTAGGACAGAAGTCCTTGCTGAAGTAAAAGATGCTCTTGGAACAAGAAAAAAAATCATCAAAAATTAACTATGTCCTTTTAGTTTCTTACTACAGAACAAGCAAAGGTTTTGAACTGCCCCTGAACATGAACAGCGAGGAGAAAAACTGCATTTACAAACAGCCTTAAATTACTGTATTCTAACACAGAGTTGGAACTTGTGAACTGGGACCTTTTTTTCTGTCCTTCTCTGCAGCCCCATAATATTGAAGATACAAAGAATACAAGATGAAAAAGATACGGGACTACTAATAGATAAATCCACAATTTTCCTATTATCTGTTATCTAATCTATGACTAGTTATCTGATCATGAGAATTTCAATGAAAAGGCGTTATCAATTTATCTAGTAATATTTAACTAAGAAATAACTTGAAATAAACCCTATAAACAACTATCAAGCCAAGTTAAAAAGCAGAAAATGAGGACATTGAAAAGAGAAAAATAGCATTCTCCTTTTTATAATGGAAAAATTTCCTTCCACTATAGAGACCACAGAAACATGGAATTCTTTTATATGGAAGGGACCTTTAAAGATCATCCAGTTCAACTCCACTGCAATGAACAGACACCTACAGCTAGCTCAGGTTGCTCAGAACCCAGTGTAGGCTTGGAATGACTCTAGAGACAGAGCTATCCATCACCTCTCCGGCAACCTGTTCCAATGCTTCACCACCCTTATCATTAAAAATAAAACAAACCAAAACCAACACTTATATCCAATCTATATTTCCCCTCCTCTAGCTTGAAATGAAATCTTCGCTGGAAAAGCTTGCTTCTCTGTTGGATATATCAGAGACAGCACATTGATTTTGTGTATTGTAAACAGTACTCAAATCCTAGATTTGAGTAATATTGCAATGACATGCAAGACCTCAGTGTAATTACATTTCTATATACTAGCAGATACTTCACTTCTACTTACTGATCAACTCTATGATTTTTATTAGTTGTAGGGGCCTTTTCTACCAAACAAATGGTAATTAAAGATACAAGAAACTGCATTCCCAAAAATCCCCAGTAACTCAGGAAAACTGTGGCACTGAATTTTTCAGACTCAACTTGCTCAATGTCATCACGTGAATTACATTCAGAAGAAGATAATTAATACTTAGACCTGTGTTCAAATCCAACTTTCTCTTTTCAGTAAAAGTAAGGTCTGTTTTTATAATAACATGCCATGTCTGAAACAAAGAGGCTTTTTTTTTTTTTTTTTAACACGGGAAGGTAGAGGATTAACTGTTCTTCTTCATTGTCTAAAGAAGTTGACGTTGCTACTACTGTCCAACATGATAAATAGAGTGACCGATCAAATGAAATATAAAGACTCTCACAATCAGCTATTTTTATGTTTTATGCTTACTTAATTCTCTTATTCAGTTCTCTAGGTTTTAAGGGTCACCTTTTAGCCTGATAGGGATAAAAGGTTACTTATTCTAAAAACTGATTCTGTAACTGTGACAGGATACTCTGATACCCACTGAAGTACCAAGTGGAAGTTACACGATAAGGGTTGCGCCCAGTCTACCTCCTCTTCCAATCATGATTTTATTTATACAATGTTACTACATGCTGAACAAAGTTTATTGTAAATTAACAAACTCTGCAATGCACAGATTAAACAAAACAATTTAGAAATCTATACCTCAAAGTAGCTGCGAGAGAGCAATCAGAAGATTACGGGAACAAAAAAGCAACTTAAAATGTGAATAAAAATATTAAGCAAAGCCTGTAACTGGACAGAATGAATTGAAATGAAAGAGTTTTAGAGATTACCTTGCACAACCACAGCACTCAAGAAAAAAATAAACAAAGACAAAAGAAGCAAGTTTAGAATTGCTTCTTAGTGATTCATGTCGTATTGTTCTTTGCCTGAATATCTGCGTAGCTCTTTTTCACTGTCATTTTCTTTTATAAAAGTATTTCTCCCTTTAAAAGCCATCTGGTGAATCTTAAGCTGCAGTTTACAAGTATTTTAAACCAGACATGGTGGTTTTCAATAAAACAGAGAGCTCATTTTCACATTCCATTTTATGGTCCGCATTATCTCCCCTGTACTGACACAAAGGTAAATCGGAAGCTGTGTGACGTATCAGGTCTGAGTCTAAACTCACCTAGCCAAAAACCAACACAACAGTAAAACACACAAAAGCTACTTGTGAGAATCATGAAATAATTTGTGGCAAGAGACCTCTAGAGGTCACATAGTCCAAACTTCTGATCTGAGCAGGTCCAGTTAAACTAAGTTGCTCAGATACATCAAATTTAGTTCCAGGTATCTCCAAAATTTAGCAGCCTCACTGGACAACCTGCTCCAGTGTTTGACACAGCAAAAAATACTTCATTATCTCACGTCTAACATGAGGTCTGACTTCCATCCACTTTCTTTCCTACCAACATCAAGCACCATATCTTCAGAAAGAACTGGGCATCACCTGTATCTTCCTTAAACAAGTCGTCCATTCTTAAACATAGAAACAGTTCAACACAAAAGAGGCACTGCACTTATTGTTAAGTGTGTGACTTCAAAGTTTCTGCAATAATGTCATGGTTTTGTAATTTTGTAATTTTGCTATCAGTATTCCACATCATAACATCATGTCAAGTATGGATACTTCTGTTGAATGTGCAGTCCACAGAAGAAGACTACATATCCCAGAGAACAACAGGAGTAACAATAAGTCACGGGACCAGGGCTCTATATAATCTCGTTCCCAGGCTGGAGTGCCCTCCTTCTTCTCTCGAACTTCTCGGAGAGTGGGAAGCGTTCCAGCCGTGTCGCCTAGAGTTCACAGTAGGCCTCTCGGCTTTCGGAGACTCTCTCTCTCTGTTTCGTTCGATTTGTTAGCCTTAATTATATTATATTGTGTTATCTTGTATTTCGATATCATAAATAAGTAAAATAAGTTTTTCCTCCTTAGATTGTTGCTGTTTTATCCCACTCCCCTTTTCCCCTCCTTTCCGGGCCCCGGGGGGGGGGGCGTGGGGTGGCTTCCCCTGTCACTGGCATAGGTAAATCTAAGTAACCCGTGACAAATAACTACAAGCCAATGTAAATCACATGGCATGTCTAAACAGAAAGGTAGCTTTCACAGACTTTTGTACTAGTGAAGCATAACTTCCAGTGGATATAGTAACATAAAAGAAATAGTACTGGTCATGAAGCAAGAAAAGGGTGAGCCTGAGCATTCTTCCACTTCAAAAATTAACGACATGAAGTAATGAAAGTGTTGGGTATTTTCTTCATTTATCCTAGATAGTAAAGTTTTAACCACAGGCTTGTATAATACCATTGCACTCTGACCTTCTCCGAGCTGAGTGTGATCACAACTACATTCTTGTTAATAATCTTATGATCTAATATACATACATTTCACGATACACATCGGTGTATGCATAGGAACAACGGACACATCACCAGGTCGCAGTTACAATGTTATGTGTATGATCCACAGCGCAAATAGTTTATGAGATCTTATGCATAAGAACTTGCCAATTAAGAACAAATTCTGTCAAATTCTGCAGTTCAAATTCAAAATTCGAAGTCTGCAGTTAGTATTTATGCCATATAGAACTTTTGGAGACTTTCTATATTTGATTAACAATATATGCGATTGTCAGTTCATCTCAATTACGCCACTATTTCCTACAGCACAGTACAGAAAGATTAACCTTTCCTCAATTGTGAGGTTGAACATCTAATTTAGCCTCCCCTGATACTGCAACCTTTTTCTTGTTTATGACAATATTAATCTTTAGCTTTTTTCCAAGAAAAATTCAGTGACAGTGAAGTGACAGATTTATCAAGGTAGGCTTGTTTAAGAGAGCCATAAACAATCCAGTTAGTTTCTAGCCATAATAACAAATTCACCAAGGTGAAACATTTCTGTAGTTTAAGCATACTCAGTACCCCATTTTACAGAACTAGACACAAAAAAATCCAGGCTAGAAACCCTCATTGGTTTGAAAGATCAGGTTAAGCATAATTTGTCTTTTTTTTTTTTTTTTTTCCCTTCCATGCAATAATAAGCTTACTAACTGGATACACTGAGTGACCAAAGGCCAAGAATATGTATGACAAAGTGACAAAAAAGTGATCTCCATCCCTTTGATTTAATTTGGTCGTGTCTACAACACCAAGTACAGCAGCCTATCCTAAATGTGAATGTGTTTACATTCAGGATTCAGTGCACTCTGCTCATCCTTTAAGTATTTCTATTCTGACCTGATCAGAAACAGAAGATTTTGTTCATGATTTCATACTCAAACATCACCCTACAGGTTAATGCATACTTTCACCCTCCTAACATACTTATGAAATCAGACTAGCATCAAAAAATGCAACAGATCATCAACACTATACAATACATGACAATAAGCTATAGGATTATGAAGACTTGAGAAAGCTTATTTGTACTGAGCACTCATTTCTAACATTTGCTCCTGTAGTTTTCTTCCTACATATCCAAAGCTAAAGTAAAACACCAAATGACTCAAAGGAAATATTTCATTGATTCCAAATTCATTTTTAGGAGGAGCACTTACAGGGTACTGGAAGTATCCAGCTTTACTGTCTTTTGCAGCAAAAGTTACATACATGAGGATAAAGTGTGAGAAGCAATATTATTCCCTTTCTAGCTTCTCTTTCACTATGTTTCTATGTCTAAACAGAGTTAGTCAAATTCAGATTTAGTTTCCGTTATGTAGCCAAATAGCCAGTAAGTATAATGCCTTCAGCTGGCACCAAGCTTAATGATTTTTTATTGATCTGCCCATAGCTTAAGTGCAGATGTAAGGATATGGACTGTTAAACAATTCTTATTATCTATCACTGATTATGGGAATATAATACATCTTGCAACAGCATCTGCACTTTCTCAAACACGTAACTGTACTTACAGCAGACCATTCATTTAGTCCTGTGAACCTGTGGCATATTTTGTGCACAACTAAATGCAATAATTTTTTTAAGTGCCCATTATGTGACGAGCCCTTGTCTGTTATTGCTTACGTTGTAAGCAATAAAGAAAATTATTTGTAGTTGACTCACATTAAATGCAATTGTAAAATTACAAATCGTACAATTGCAATTAATGAGTTAAATTGTTTGCATTGATCTCTTCTCCATGATTCTTAAGCTTCTCCTCAATTAAAGATTTTAATCAAAATGAAAATAATAAGGAAAATATGTCTCAAATTCACACTTTTGGCAGCTGCAGAAGTCAGCCCTCACAAAAGTTTTGGTAGAGTTATTAGTATTATATGTTGAATATTTTCTACTCAGTAGTCAGAACAAATTAATGGGAATGAATTAATGTAATTTGAACATTTTGTTTATTGCTCTTATCTCTGTACTTGTCATGAAGGTAAGAAAACAGCACTCCCAGAATTTTGCCAAAGTTGCATGAAAAAAATATGGGGCTTTTATGGACCCTTAATTTTGTATTTATTTTTCCTTCCAGATCTTAATTCAGAGTTTGTCTTATCTTTTTTACCAAAACCAGACCTGCAATGTATTACAGTCATTACCTGCACCCTCCTTTTTATCCAAACACTAAAGAAACACCATCCTGAAGAAGTGAATTCCAACTCTGAATGTATTTTTAGAAGTTTATTTCAGTTACATTCTGCTAAGTGTGTAGGTTACTACATGAATATAAGTAAAACAATAACATACGCTACTGTGAAATAAATGAGATCCTGACTAAATTAAGGCAATGGCAAAACTCCCAGTGACTTCAATGAGGCCAAGATTTTACCGTTATCTTGTTGATCAAGACAATTATTTCACTGTTCAGAAGGACATGACTGCTAGCCAAGAATTTCTTAATAGAACCTATCCTGCACAAAATTAATTGTATATACCTCTATAATTATTCCTTTTTCCTTCTACCAAGGTAAACCACTGACTTGCCAAAAGTATTACAACATAAGAAAACAGCATACACAACAAAGACCTTTCTTTCAACTTCACAGAAAGCCAGAGAGACCAAAGCTCTCCTGCACATAAATCTTGCTGCTGATCTGCAAATGAATAATTATCACTTCCTTACCACTCACTACCAACCACTGATGTTCACACCTGCTGAAGTTGCCAGCCTGCAATAGGAAATGTTTGACTCAAGAACTGAAGTGTTCTGTTGGTTTTGCACACTCCTTGCAGAAAGCTACCTGTTTCTCAGTGAACCACAAAACACACACTTGAAGGAGTATCGTCTACATAGCATGGAATGATATTAAGAGTAGTCTAACCATGAAAAGTATAACTAAACACCACATATATTTTTATATCACATTTCTAATGTACTCTGTAACTAAACCAAAATAACCTCAGGTATATGTGATTCAGTAACCACAAGGAATAATGTTATCTACATAAAAATCAATTTTACATAACACTAGAATAAATCTCTGTTTTCAATGTGCCATAAAAACGACCTAAAAAAAAAAGGCTCTTTTTTGGCAGAAGGATACCAGCAGTTTATATTCAAAAATGTTTGTGAAATTTGTTTTAAGAAGATTGTAGAACAAGCACTTTTCTCTCAATAACTAACAATATGACATAAAATTGATTAATTTGTTCTCCTCAGACTTGGAGGATACAAAAAACTAATTAATTTGGTCAGTATAGTAACAGTTGTTTTAAAGTTATTTATTGCCATGGGTACCATAAGAATTTTTCTTGCTTTCAGAAGAACTTTTAGCATAAAGTTCACTGGATTTTTCTACCCATAATCCTTCTATCTATAACATGCAATACGAGCCTTGACAATTTTGAACATCTAATTATTTTATCCTAGATTCTGATTTGACTCTATCTTATATTGCTGCAAAGAATTTTCTTCTTCTCAGCAATTTACAGTAGAAAGTAATCAGACTTGGCATATCTATCAATTTACTCCATTACCTTCAATCTCCTGATTAACTCCCAGCTGTAACATTACTGCCTGCTTTATCAATCACCTTATTCAAATGAGAATGTCAGGTTACAACTTCATTTAAGCATGCCTGGCCAGCACATCATTAGGGAAGCTAATCACTATTTTGGTTACAAAGAATCTGCTCCATTTTATCAAAGATCAACAAAAGTTGTCAATTGATAGATATTTAAATTGATTTTTAAGATCATTAATTGGACTTTACTCTGCAAAGTTCTCCACAAGTTCCAGCATATAACTCAAGAATCCACTTATTTCTAAGCTGCTTTGGATGTGGTGCTCAGGAGCATGATTCAGTGGAGGGCTGTTAGGGAAGTATGGATAGGTTGTAGTTGGATCTGATGATCCTAGAGATCTTTTCCAACCTGAGCAATTCTATGATTATATGAATGTCACCAGCAATCCTTTTCACTAGAAAGTATCCTGGTTTGACTGGAAAGTTCATTTGGAAGTAAGTGCTAGAATGCACACATGCTTACCGATAATCTGATTCACTTTTAAGATAATAATGAAAGATTTCTCAGTTGAACTATAAATTTTAATGCAGTTCAGCACCACATAATTTACATTAAAAAAGGGTAGTCATAATATTTATTACCCACTAGTTCTACTATTTCTGTTCGGTCATCCATTTGAATCCTTCATCAACCATATACATCAGACACTCTCTTTGATCTCTAATGATAAATGTAAGAGCTGAATAAATGTTCTTTGAAATCTACAGTGTGGCACAGCTGCTTATTGTTACATTGAATATGGCATGTCATTAAAATGGAAACTCAATTAATACAGAGAAACATCCCACTTACCATATCTCAACTTTGAAGGAATACCACTTTGGGTGATATCTGTAATTTACACTTAACTAGTTTTCCTGAAGGGGAAAAACAGCCAAGCTTTGGTTAAAGTCCGAATTAATTAAAGTACATCTTTCATTAAAAGACAGAGAGACACTGGCAGTGCACCTCTCTGTGGTACTTGTATACTTACAACACCCAGAAGAAACCCAAGAGAGATGCATCCTACCATGTTAATCACATGCAACTTATCAAGCCTGCTTTTTTGTTTTCGTTTTTTTTTTTTTTTTTCTTTTTTACCAGTTTGCTGGAGGTTGATATAGCCCTATAAGAAACTACTCTGCATTACCTACTTATCTAAGTATTACTTTTATTAGTGTTTTAGCAGAAGGTGAGCTAAATCTTTGTTGCAAGGTGCAATTGCATGAAAATAATCTTTACAATTCAAGTCTAAGTAGTTTCTCATTTTTGCTTAATCCCCCTTATTACTACTGTTTGTGGTTCTGTCAATGAAACAATTCAAGAGGGGAAAAAAAAAAAAAAAAAAAAGAAATTATTTTCAAGAATTTTCACATCTGCCAGTGCTATGAAGCACCTTATGTTTGATTTCATTACATTTTCCAGCTGAAATACCAGATGAAAGTGTTAGAGCCAGGTGAATCTGAATAAACACAGGGGCAAGGGAAATGTGAATTTATGAACCTTGGCTTACCCCATGAACACTGGCTGAACCATCCATACCAATTTCATGAGCAGACTCTCACCAGCTGACTGTTCACAAAGCAAAAGGATGCAGACATAAATATGACTGGTCTTCAAAAATGCTACGGTTCTTTAAAAATTAAGAAAAAAAAAAAAAAACAACTGAAAATTCAATACAGATGATGCACAACTTCATAACACTTGGATATTCAGATTCAAAACAAGGTCAATTCTTTTCTCCCTGAGAAAAAGTCATCAGGTCCTTGGGGTACAATTCACAACGTAGTAGGTTCACTACTGAGGAACCACTGCAGCCAGATCTGCATTCTATCTGTGCTAGAGGTATCACTCAGAAATTGAAAGGGAAATTGAGAGAGATTCTACACCTTACTGAATGCCACCCAAAAGACATAACATTCCCTTAAAGTGACACTGGTTTCATTTCAAGTTGATAAGAAAAGGTATGCTTGCAGACTCACAGTCTGCATCCCATGCTCTAAAACCCAGTCGTTTCAACTACATCTACGATTGAGTGCACTGATCCAAACTCCCACAAGCAATGAAACCCACCCTGCATTGCCAGATGGATTTGGCTGCACTGTATGCT
Source organism: Coturnix japonica (assembly GCF_054131305.1). NCBI lineage: Eukaryota > Metazoa > Chordata > Aves > Galliformes > Phasianidae > Coturnix > Coturnix japonica. The sequence continues at coordinate 63,580,980 of NC_140664.1, read as the reverse complement.
CTCTGAATCTCAAGCTCTCCCTCTCAAAGAGGTGTAGTTAACCTCAGGGAATTATTCTTTAATTGCAGTGTAGTTTTCTGTCATAGCAAAAAAGTATCATTTATTAGGACAGACTGTCCTGACCATCTGAAACTCAGAACCCAAGAAAATTTTAGCTGAACTTCCAATAAGATCCTCATTTTAAGCTTTCTTATCATGTATTTATTCATTTCCAAAATAATCCTTCCAGTATGAAATTTGTCATGCTTAGACTAATACACAAGGCTTTAAATATTAAAGACAATCTTTTACCCACTAAAGTTGTAAGACCTTTAAAACTATTTCTTTTCTGTTTCAAAAAACCATTGGGAACTTTCCTGTGTGCAACTCAAAACCAGCTGTACTTTGCAAGTGTAAACTTTCCAAGTGCCTGGCTCTCTGTAGATTTTTGGCAAATCTATTTGCAACATTGAAAACTAGGGGTCTGAGCCAAAGCTTACTGAAGTCTATGGAAAAACTCCCAGAGATTTCATCAGGATTTGGATTAGGCCCTGAAAGAGTCCAAAGTAATTGAAAAATCAGATCTGCATGTACAAAATATGTAATTTTCAGAGTGGATTTAAAATTGCAGGACTCCTTTATGGTAACGTAGAAGATCAAATACATTATAATTGGTGTTAGAGATGTACACAGAGTCTTGCACCACTAATTTACCATGGATTTCCACAGCTTTGTACACATTATTTACAATCCTTGCATGACAAAAAATGAGAAAAATTAATCACACACACTTTTATTTCATTCTAAAAAGACCTGAGCACAGAGGAAAAACATTAATATCATTATAGCTCAAGTGTTTTTCTAAATTCAGGACCAAGTAAAATATGAACTAAAAGTATCCCTTCAAAACCTGTAGAACAAGTTTTGTGATAAAAAAAGTCACGCGAATAAACTAGCTCATTCTGGGCACACTTGCTCTGAACAGCTTAGAATTATGTAACACTACCAATTTCGGTTAACATTTATCTAATTTATGACAACAGAAGAGAAGAATCAGGTTTACTCAAACTGGATACATCAGAAAACAAAGAAAAGAAGGAAATGCAAAATGATCAAGTAGTGGTGCTTAAGACAATGGTCACAGCATCACCTGATGAAAACTGATACACATCTCTGCCAACTAAAGGATGTTACTTCCAATCAGTTGAAACTGAATGAGCCATTAACCTTGGCATATTCTGGCTTGAGTTACATATGATGCTGTGCCTCATCCCTCTGTTGTGAATTTCTCCCGGTGCCATTCTGTGGAAGAACCTCCATTGTCATGGCTGTACTGACAAAAAGTAGACATCTAGTACAATTTTGTGGTAGTCTTGTCTAGATAGAGGCTGAAAAAGAAAAGTAACACTTTCTAAACGACAGATCTAACCATGATAATTAATGCCTACAGCTCATGTGTGAACACTGAAGCATTCTCTGTATGATAAAGCTCCACAAAACATCACAGAAATACAATTCTTGAAGGAGCCAAGACAAATGTGTCAAGCAGAAATCCATACTATGGCTGGACATATAAGATCGATTCCACAATAGTAGTACATATTACATAAAAGGATTGTACTACATAACTAGCATTAGGCTTTACTTTAAAACATCATGTTACAGCCTTTTAAAATAACTACCTACCTAGGGCTTTTTGTTTGTTTGTTTTACTTACTAGTGTTGAATCTTCTGAAATAAAAGGCCAAAGGCTGCAGACTTCCTATTATAGCAGCACACAGGTTTTCTGAGCATTTCAATCTTTGAGCATTTAACTACTTTGAGAAGATTTTAAAAGTTTATTTCTGCTTATGGTCCCTCAAGGACAAGGAATACAGAATATAAAGTGCAATGACAAACATGATCACTAGGGAAAATTATTTCAACTGACAATTTTTTTCACCAAAATCTTAACCTCAATAGTACGAATCTTTCGTGACCACTTATAGTTAAGTAGAACATATTAAAATTTAATGGATTTTAATGCAAAGAGTCAGCAGTAGGACTATACACACCCAAGGCACTAATGTGTTGATCCGAGCCGTACTTAGATGAGGCAAGCTGGAATTGCAACACTGCCAACCAAATTTCATAGTATAACAAATGAATGAATCCCAAATCTCAAGTGGGATTTCTTTTTTATTCATTATGTATGGCATTTTCCTCTTTAAATTATTCATTTTTTTTTAAATGCTGTTGCTTTAGCCTTCTTAATCTTTGTACTCCTTCATTCTGTGGTTTTTGCCAGCTGAAATATCAACCGAAGGGGGGAGATTTTCCCAACGATAAAACTTTTTCACAACCCTGTGTACAAAAATCTGTCTTGCTACCCTTCCATCTTATTTTGCTTCTTTTCACACTAAAATAAAAATAAATTTTAAAAATGATTACAATATTTTACCATTATTTATGAAACTTTTGTAAACACTTGAAAAAAAATCAATTATCTCAGTCAACCAGCGTGATTAAATTAGACTAAATTGAAGATCACATCACACATTCTTCCTCATTCTCTTCCCCTGCCTATGATTCAATTTCCTAGATTGTACAGAATGATATAAGTATAGGCTGGAAGGTAAATTGGCTTACAGAAACCTGTAACTTGTGTTTTAGTAATAAAACACCTAAAAACAAATGTGGGTAGGTGCTACAGCACAACGCTGAAAGGCATTATGCTTGAATTCTACTAATACAGATGTTACTGGCTCACGGCATGACCTTGGGTGTGCCACTTAACTTCTGTATAGTTCAGTTTTCCATTTCATAGAATTAAATTACCAAAGTGACTAAAACAATGGAAATAAAAATTTTAGAGTGAAGTTACAATGGAAATTAGTTACAAGGAGTAACATACCACATCAGAGAGCCAAATAATGTTTCTGGCTCCACCAAGCCGTTCTTTAGCTCTTCTTGAGCAACCAGAAAATCTCATTGCTGTAAGTACTCCCAAAACTCTCCCTGATGACTTGCTACTCCCCTTCCTTTTCATTAAATAAGCTTTATGAAGCAAGGGACATGTCTGACTTTCAAAAATAGATCCTAAATAATTAGTTTTAAATGTTCAGTATTACTATTTGCTTATTTATAGCCTTTTAAATTAAGATAGAAGTGTTCATCATGAAAAGCCGATAAATTTCTTCCAAAATGTTTTAACAGTAGAGAACTAGAAGTCACGCTAAACTTGCACCACTGTATCATGTTGCATTTAATGCCACATCAAGTCTCATTATTAGCTGGCATGACACAATACAGCAGAAGTATATAGCAATGCTATGGGCTGTTAAGAGTTATGGCAACATTACTCTTACTGTGATTCTTATGTGATTACCTTCACTGCACTGCAATTAGGAGAGCAGAATGTTATGAGATCAACAGCTGAACCATGCAGAACTGCACGAATTGGATACAGAAGCAGAGAATGATTGTGCTGTTTAAAGATTTAGTTTGTTATGCCTTTGTCAGACCTTCCCAGAATTTCATTGCCCGACAGACCCATGTTAGTACCTCAGCGTTTTCTCTACAGTAACTGCTTTGGGCCACCGAGACTGACAGTTAACCAAGAAAATGGTCTTCCTATCCCTTTATTGCTACCTCACGCCATCAAAGGTATTTACCACGAGCCACTTGAGGGAGTATAGTTTTACTTGCCTTGACTATCACAGTGAAGGAACAGTGTATATAGTTGCATTGACATCAAAGGTTATAGTACAGGAAGGAAAGCAACGAAGTGTAATGCAGAGCAAAGAAATAATAAAAAGAAAAAAAGAAAAAAGAAAAAAAAAATCAAAGAAATTATGAAAATTTAGGAAAAGAGCCTGAACAAAGAACAGCCATAATGGTAAGAAGGAATCTTACTAGAACGAAGACCTACGGATAATAGATAGAAAGTACACATTTTACCCAGTGTTTGCCTTTAATAAGGTAAGGAAGTAAGAGAAGTTTAAAAAATTAACACAGTGATGACTGGCCTGTTTTAGTTTCAGTGCAAGCAAATGCTCTTTGATAGATAGAGAAGCAAACCCTAGTAGAACTGCTGCAATATACAGCTTCTACCTACAGAGAAATTCAACTGTTACAATGCAAATATACGTTGATTTTCAGATCATGCTTGCACATGAGAAATTTCAATGTTTTAGAGAATGAAGAGTAATGAATGTGACTTTTTAGTGACAGTCACATTCAGACATTCATTCAACCAAAAAGAAAACCTATATAGCCAACAAATGTAAGAAATATACCATCATCTTGTTTAAATGCAAAATTCAGTCTTTCGATACCATCAATTTTAATTTTTCATTATTAATAAATGACCCAATTCCTGGGGGAATCAACCTCCCAGGACACTAAATTTACCAACCTACATGATTTTAAGGAGTCAAGAAAGGATGAGTTAGAATTTTCTTTGCAACATTTAAAGTGACTTAATGTCAATTTCATGTTCAAGTGCTTTTTCAAGTGAACCAACACAGATGGATTGACATGTAGTGATTTTTATAAGTGTGCCTGCAAGACCTCTGGGCACATTTAAGGAAAACAAGTCCTCAACAAACTGACTTTCAATGAGAAATTGGCACTTCTATTAAGGTTGGATTCCTGAGATCACAGGTAGATACAAATGTGTTCCTAGGTAACTGCCAAGGCACTTTCATAAACATTACCCCTGCATCATGAAATAGTGGAAACAGGCAAGAAGCACAATTATGAGTAAAACACTGGATCTAGTTTGGATAATGTCAAAGTTTCCACTGACCTCACTGGACTACAAGTTCCATCAATCAGTACTGACCAATATTCAACTGATATTCTCCTCATGCACATCAACCAGCAGGAGTTCTTAAGGATTATGACATATGTCACTGCATCCCCCACTTTTCCAGCCTCAAAATGCATGAATATCACTCATAAACAACACTACAGGATTCTGAAAAGACCTTTTTTTACAACCTTTAGGAAAAAAAAAAAAAAAAAATAGAGAGAGAGAGAGAGAGAGAGGAAAAAAAACAAAACAAAAGGGAAGCTTTTGGCTTCCAACAAACGACTTTAAATTCATTCTGGGGTCACATGTATACGTGATGTGTTAAAAAACAATAACCACAAAGCAATGTATTTAAAGTTAACACTTACCCATTCATAACCTGAATTATAAAATCACGAGTACACAAAGCAGTTAACACCAAATCAAACATTTATAAGCTCCTTGCAGAATAAAGTTACAATAAACTTGATAAGTTAAACAAATGTTGTGAAAATAAGTCTAAAAAAGCTACAAAAATGAAATGCAAAGTTGACTATACACCACCACGCTGAGGAAACTAACATCATAAAATATAAGAGCAGATGGGAAGCAATTGTAATTAATATGCAGGAAAAGTGTCTGGAAATAGTGTTGGAGCAGAGTTTAGCAGCACATATTACTTTAAGAGATAGATAGACTGTTGGAAGAGTATTCCATTTTGAAAACAAGAAGAAAAAGAATGGAAAATCATCTAAAGGAAAAAAAAAAATCAACAATTTGGTCACAATTAGTATGAATGAAAAGTTTCCGAAGAGATATAGTAATACCATTCTAAAGCTTAAAAGCTTATAAAGGACATCATTAATTGCCACTTCTACCTTCAATATTCTCAAGAAACAGTTTGATCTGCAGAAAAGACAGTGTAATTAAAATACTATGAAAGCCTTCCTACAAGGACAATTAAACCATCAAACAGGCTATTAAGGAGATTTTTCAAACTTGTACAAGGTGTTTATGAGTTCAAATAAACTTCCATCAAGGATACTCTGGACACTTTTACTCCATTGCAACACAGAATAGAGAACTAGATGGACAACTGGTATATTTTCTAGCCCCACCTTCATATAAATCTTGAATTGTACAGAATACTATTTGCAAATCTTATTTTGTGGATGCAAAATATTCCTACATTTCCTTATTGTTTCAGTTCTGTTAACCTGAGGAAACAACCATCATTGACATTCCACAGATTTCATTGATGATGTACTCAGTAACTCATTTTAATTTTAAATAACCGTTTCTCCAGTGCTTCTATTATATTAATCTAAATAAGCAAATCATGCTAAAGCACAATGCAAAGATCCCCCAAGCAAACCAAAACAGAGAAAAAAAATTATTCAACTCCACTTAGAAAAATTAAATAAAAAAATAAGAAACAAAATAGAATAAAGGAGAGGAAAAGAGATTGTTTAAAGAAAAATAATGCCCTAGTTTAAAAATAAAAATCCTTTCTTGGACAAAGTACTGAACTGATGCAACAGAAACTACTAGAGGAAAAAGAGGATCAAACTAAAGAATAGTGGGTGAGGCAAATACTGCAAACAGAGCTCCAATCAGACACAGACTTAAATAACTCTTCAAACAGCCAAAGCTGACATATTTTAAGGTTCTCAAAACAATCCTGAAAAATACACAGCCATCATAAGAGGCCTCTAAAATCTATAGAATTAATTTGCTGCAGGTAAGCAGAATTTATGCTATGAATTCTCACACTCATTAAACTCAATACATGACAGGCTGGGTGGTCGACAACACCTTCCCTCCAAACTCCCTTGGCTTTGACCCACACATGGATTGGCACCATTCCCCAAGAATATCACTCTACCCTTCATTCAGATGTCTATTTATTGCCAAAGGCAACACAGTGTATGATACAGTCTGATTTGTCTTGCAGTTACTTATGATCACATTTAGCCAATTATTCTGATCAACTTATAAGAAGCTGACAATGCTTATAAGATTTGCTTACTGGACAGATATAGTGCACATTTCCTATTACTCTAAACGTAAATAATTTAAAACAACAACAACAAAAAACACTAATGACAATTTTTCTTCTCTTTTCTGAATTTTACTTATCTAAGTTTTTCTAAAATCATGTTTCACAGTCATTTCAACCAAATCTTCCTCACAAAGAACGGGAATCATTAAAGTTATAAAACTACATCCCAAAGCCACAATTTTACTTTAATAGAATCATGTTACTGATTTGCAATATAGAATGGCTTGGGTTGGAAGGAACCTTAAACATCATCTATTTCTAGCCTCCCTACCATGGGCAGGGATGCCACCCAGTAGATCAGACTGTCCAGGGCCCCATTCAACCTGGCCTTGAATAGCTTCAGGGATGGGGCATCTATAGCTTCCCTGAGCAACATGTTAATATGCCTCTCCAGATTACGTGTAAAAAATTTCCTTCTAACAGCTAGCCTAAATCTCCCCTCTTTTAGTTTAAAATCATTCCCCCTAGTCTGGGCGTATAAGAAGTTGATCTCCATCATATTTATGATCTCCCTTTAAATATTGGAAGGCTGTAATGAGATCTTCCCTGAGCCTTCACCAGACTTCACCAGACAAGCCCAACACCATCAGCCTGTCTTCGTAGGAGAGGGGTTCCAACCCTCCGATCTTTCTGTTGGTCCTCCTCTGGACCCACTCCAACAGTTCACATTTTTTGAGTTCTAGGGGCACGAGGCCTAAATACAGTACACAATATACAGCTTCCCAAGGGCTGTAAGTCACTGTAGTCAAAGAACATAGTGACATTATGTTCTTTAGGAGACTATGAAGCTGAGTGACCTTCCTACCTAAACACGGAGCTGGAAGCTGGAAAAATATCATGTAGCCTAGTCAGCAAGAGTATATGGTGTTTATTAAGAGAAAAGAGGCAGGAAGAAAATGCCTTGCAGCCTAACAGAAGATGCTATCTTTCAGAATCAACTAAAAAGTAGAGCAATGGTAATTTTCCTCCTGGCATAACTAAAAAGTAGTATCTTTGAAAAATGGACACGAATAACATTTTTTAAAACATAACTCCAAGAAGAAATCTCTAAATTCATTTTCTAGTTGAGAAATATACATCAAAATTAGTTTGATGTTTAATTTCATGCACTTACCCAACATCCACCTCCTAAACATGCATGTTTTTATATTGACTACTTTGTATTTTGACATATGCATGTCACAAAGTTCATAATACTACTAAAATAAATTCTCAATCAAAAAAACAGGATTTATCAAGAAAATGGGATTTCTCAGTCCACACTTTTTCATCACATATGTTAGAAATGCACATGTTCAATTCAATTGAAAAGTTTAAAAATAAGAAAGACTGATGAAGTATCCAGCGTATCAAAATGATCATATGGGGTACATTTGCTTCATAACTATGCATACACTCTAGGAAGTGATCACACTGGAATAATAATATAATCCTAAAACGAAGTTTTATCTAGCTCATTCTATTAGTTTGCAACACAAGCAGTGTTTGGTTTCTACAACCAGCAAAAACTAAGCTCCAAACATAATCGATTATTCATCATTTTTAATTTTTATATGCAAATTCACACTCTAAATTATGAACATAAAGTCTTACCTGGCACAGCAGTGGCTTGTTGAGTGGCAGTTTCAGTGCTTAAAGAAAGGCGGCCACCTTTTGCCAATCTATCACAGAATAGGCTGATATTCTTCTTAAGTCTGCTAGTATCTTTGGGCATGCTTATCTGGCTGCTATGAGACAGTGCTTGTTCCTTAAAGCTCTTTGATAGGCAAGTTCTTAGCAAGAAAGAAACAGCAGAATCCACAGTTTCTTCCCAACCCTGAATTAAGAAACAGGAAATAAAAATAAATGAGGTGACGTATAATATGACAGAGCACATTAAACACAAGTTACAAAAGAAGGATAAAGAATTTTCAAATAGAAGAATTTTCAAATAGTGCTGACATGTAAAATATAATTTGGGGATTCATGAAAGTCATAGCCATCTGCCCCTTCAGTTTGTACACGTGAAAAATTCCCTAGCAAGCCAGAAGGGGCAAAAAATATTTCTAATACTGTTCAGAGATAAATAAATTTTAAATACATTGACAGTTGGAGACAGATAATGGTTAAATTCTGCAGTTGTATTAAAACAGTGGAAAAACAGAAGTTTCTGAATGCAACATCTAGAATTCAGAACAGAATTAAAATATAAATTCAAATGTAACGCTTTTTATATATCATATGGAAGATGCATTATATTTGTCATAAAATAAAATAAATAATGCATTTAGTCAAAGAGACATCACCCACCCAAAGAAAACTGAAGTTTCTTTCCCACAAGGCACTTTGAGGAGCACCTTTAAAAATTAGCTTCAAATCTGTGCTCTCTAGTATGGCTTTCAGCAATGCAAAGAAACCAAAGATATTCCTCCAAGTAAGAATTCTGGATGGCAAAAGTCTTATAATTTGTTGTCTCATAATTTTACACTTTATTTCATTTATGTAGTGTTCGATGTAGAATCATCTCTTCTTGATGCATTCTGTAACCTTACGCCATATTTAATACTGATACCTCGTGATTAATTTGGAATGTCTTCCAAGTTAGTCACACAGTTGACTCATGTTTTTCATTACAGTCTTACAGAGCTTGAATGGTGTTAGCCACCAACAGATACGACTTTGTAGTCTTCTAATTTCAGTTTTCATTATGTCTCTCAGTATTCAGCTAATCATAAATAAGTTTCATACATGTGCTGCATATATCTGCATGCATACAGAAGTAATATTAATTTGTCACACTATCAGCATCAACTCTCACAACAGTCTTTCCTAGTTAGCACTTATTTTGCCAAGAATCTTTATAGGCTTAACAAGACTTGGGACAACAGTTTAGAACCTTCTACACTAACAGAAATCAACACCAAGGTAGCTCTTATGGTGGTAATCAGGTAGCTGTTTTAGTATCCAGTTGCAGTTAATTGAACTACAGTCTTCTAGTTCACAGAATCCTTAGAATTGGAAAGGATCTCTGAAGGCCATATAGTCCTCATGCTGTATTATTCTTGAGTGGAATTGATCAGCTGAACAGCAAAATCACCTCCTTAACAAAATTCTGTGACTACATGAGTGTGACACCTCTAGTCTGTTAGCGAATGATGGAAGCAACACTTGTCAGAGTCTACTGTTAATAAGGTCAGAGAATTTCTTCTCACAGATTCATGTGGTTATTGTGGAGGGTAAGGCACTAATACTGAGACTCAAAAAAACAAAAGACACCCTTCCTGAACTTGCTGGTTCCTAAGAACAGGTCAGTAACAGATCCTTAGATGTTGTGAAGTACATTGGTGAGACTAAACAGTTACATGTACTTCACCCTATCAAAACACACACTAGTCTTCACAGTCAGTCAATGCTGTGATAGCTTAATATTTTCCCAGTATACTTGAGTGTAATCTATCTACCAACCTGTGGTGGTGACAGGAAATAATCCATTCTTCAGTCAGTTTAAGGAGGTTAATGAGCTGGTAAATGCTGTCTACATTCCCACATACTGGGCAATGAAACTTAATATCTACAAAGCATCAAAAACAGTCAAGCCAGGTTCTCCTGATTATACAACAAGCCATGAAAAGTAAGACAACATAAACACAAGAATCTTGATTTTCACAAAGAGTGAAAGAAGGACATGGTTAACTAATGCCAGCATACTGTTGCTTAGAAACTGGTCAACAATATTTCTACAAAGAAATTACCAAAAAAAAAAAAAAAAGCATGCAAAAGGAGCATTTAAATAAGGAGACTGAATAACAAACTAATGGAAGTCGGGAAATTAAAAGTGGCTGTTATTCTGTCTCTGGCTCCCACAGATACATTTCACCTTGTACTGTAGCCTTAGCAATTTCCAACCCTCATTCATAATTTCCACATAAAACTATTTTTTCAACGGACAATAAAACTATCTCCTCCAATTCAAAAACTGTTTGGCCTATTAAGAACAGTGAATTTCAAAGCAGCTTTTATGATTAGTAAAAGAATACATTAGAATGATATCTACATGAAAAAAAATCTTTACATAAACTCTGTTGAAGTGACTTTATCCAACTTTTTAGCCAACTAAGAATTAATAGCTTCAAGTAAGACTGCATGTCAGAATTCTTGGTGTAAAAACAGGCAGAACTGAAGCAACAAGAAAACTTCAACACTTATGTGTTAAAAAGGAAAAAAGATTTTTGAAAGTACAGGTGGTCTAGTCTGTAACACACTGAAGAATGATTCTGTAGCCAGAGTTTTAATATTCGCTGGTGGCTTTTGCTTAACGTTCTGTGCATTTGAGGCCTGAAGGAACAGCTTCAGTAGAAGTACAGTACTAGTAATGCATACTATGACCAGCCAATATTACTGTAACTGCCACAACAGAACTGAACCAATATTCTCAGAAAGGGATCTTAAACCATGTAAGTTCATCACATTGTGTCATCTGAAACAGATATGAGAACTACTTACTTCAATATTTTAACTTTATAATTGGAAAAGGATTAGCTTCATATTTTGCATGTACACACTATTATTTTCCTTTGTAGAAATGAATCTGAAGACCAAATGTACATACGTCATTCCAGATGTCGTGTCTCCTATTTATTTCCAAGGAACAAACAAATAGCACAGTAACACTATTTCAAAGAGCTGATTCTCAGCTACAGAGCAATATTTTTCAACATAGTCACCACCATTAGCTATGCATTTTCACCAGCCACAAACAAGAACTTGCATGCCACGCCACTAAACAATTGCACCAGAGGAGGTGACACACTGTCATTGCCACCACTGATGGAACACACCACCCACCACCTCACTGTGCTCACACCCCGTTTGCTCTCCATAAATGTTCAGCAAGCGTCAACAAATGTCAGTGAGTGCAGTGAGCAGTGAACACACATCTAAGCAGCCAAGCTAAGCCTGATCTAGCTGATAATATCTCCACATACAAATTAAGTTGACTAACCAGTGTAAGACACTGGGCAGTGAAATCAAAGAGTTGCAATTAAAGTCTACAGGACCATCTTAAACATCATGATTACACCTAGAAGGTTTGATAAGTAATAAAGTTAACGATTTAATGATTTAGCCTGCAAAACAAAAATTATCTAAATGCCACAAGACTTTTCATGGGGGCATTTTCAGAATCAAAGATCATTTCTCCTGTGATTGAGGGTGGAACATTGTGTCTTGGAAGTCTGCTTACTGCATCAAACACAAACTGAAAGTTATTGGAATCTTTGCTGTGCCAGTTGAAGAGCTTCAAGAAAGAATTGTTTATTGAAAACTCTAACAGAGACTTTCTTACTCGAGGTAATACAGAAGAGTAGCAACTTCTCAAAGAATGCTTGTTCATACTGTAATACAGGTTTGCATTATTTTTTGTCTAAAATGGCTAGTCATTTTCATTGTAATTTCTCCAACCTAAAAATCCATTTACAGTGGTGCTTGTTGCCAAATCTCTTCGTAAGTATAATGTCAAGTCACATTCCCCCAAAACCCTCCACAGAAAATGTATTAGACAGGAAGCTGCAGCATAATTGTTAGAAGAATAGAGCAAGACAAATCGTAGTGCTATGCAGGAAAAAACTCATCCAACCTTGAAGTAACCTGGTCAGGATATCTGGGTGGGGAAATATAGTGCACTATGAAGAGCAAAGCTGGGGATGTAAGCATAAGAGCTCAGAAATATTGTAGGGCTGAGGACATTCCAGGGAAAGGATGGGGAGAACAACTTGGAAAGGGGGAGAAATGTGTCTGTTGCGAGATTAGTTTGGGAACAACTGCATTATGGAATTAACAGAACTCAGAGACCATGAAAACTGAGAAAGCTAAAAGTTAATACTAGCTGTCTTAAGTATAAATAAATCATTCTAATGGCACAATGGGCAAACTTGAACAAGACTCCTCCTAAGTTGAGCTCATGAGCTAGACAGACATTTGATTCTGTATTTTGAGAAGTCTCTCTCTCTCTGAAAAAGCCTGACTTTACCTTGACAGCCTTTATAGCTATTTATGTTACTATTCCTAAGGCAACAGCCATTTTCAGACTGCCCACATATTAATTTATCATACAATGATAGCCAATACAGTATTTAAAGAACGCAAATGCAATTAAAAACATACTGCAAAAATATGCAAAACTGTTGCAAATCAAACGATAGGAATTCTTACATCTGTTAACTCGGGAATTTGCCTGGTTATATCTTATTTCTTGTCTTTAGTCACATTAATGATTTCATCAGCTCTCAGAAATGCTACAATACTTGGAAACTCACCTTGGTGAAAGAAAACCATAGCATTTATGCTTATCTGAATCAAAAAAACAAGTTTCTAGTCCTAACACTACAGTTGTATAACCACAAGAAACACTGGCCATGTCTCTCAACACTTTGATTTCACAGTGATTTAAGAAGTTATCTTATTGTTACACACACAAATTTGGCAAATCACTAATCCAGGGCTACTGAACTGGTATTCTTTAACATGAGCCATGAGCAGTATTTGCCAAGAATTTGCTATGCTATCAGACATCCTAGCTCACATTCCTTAAGCATATCCTACAGTTCTAATGTCTCTGTTTCTTGAACAGCAAGAAAAAAGCCACAGTGCCCATGAAAATGGCATGCAACACTTGCATGTTACTAAAGTATTAACATATTAAGTTTGAACACACAGTTTCATTAGAGAGTATATTCTTTAAGATGCACATAAACTGGTTAAATAATTATTCCCATAATTCATTTTCATGTTCTTAAGGGTTAGGGATTTTTTGTTTGTTTATTTTGTTATGTTGGTGGTGGTGGTGGTTTTTTGGTTATTGGGTTGGGATTTTTTTGTTATCTCAATCTTCTCTTTCGGAACTTGACTCCTCACAACCACTGATCCTGTTCTGGGAACTGCCAAAATAAACTCGTGCATGCATTCTGAATGAATTGACTGATTGTCTTCTTTGTAGCCCACTCCAGGAGCACGCTGTTCTGCTTTTTAACTGAAATCATCTAACAATCTTTCCTCTCCTTAATGACTTTTGTTAGCTAGGTAAACCAAGGTGTTGTTTGGGTTTTGCAGATGCTGTCAAAGCAGTCTGCAGGAACATAATTACAACAGAAGTCATGCATCTTCCCAAAGAATGATATACATCCAACAGTGAGTCTGCCTTAAGTGAAGTCTACAAGTTCAGTGGGGTTTAGCAAAATAATTTTTGATAGAGGAAAGACAAATTAGGCCTTGTTATTCTTGCTCTATTATTGTTTTGCTTTTGCTAATATCAACACACCTGCATCTCAATGCATTTTATATTAATATCTGTGATATCATTGTGGATGGTTTGGTCTTGGTATATCACAAAAACATCTGTGACTGCTGTGACTGACCTCTGAGGGAAATGAATTCAGTTGAATACAATTAAGTAAATAATGCATATCATAACCTGTTTCTGCACAGTTCTTTGAATGACTTTTATGCCATCCAGAATTTATTTTTTTCTTTTTAAACAACGCACTATTTACACTTTCCTATTCTACCCATATAATTCACTGATGTAATTCAGTTACAAATGAGAATCATTATTCAATGGCATACGTCGCCTGCAATGGAAAATGATTTGTTATGTTTGCCAAAGCACATTTTTCTCACGGAGCAAAATTAACTGCAGGAAGAGAACGACTCGCCAAAAATTAGTGGAACTACGGTAGTGCACAAAGAAGTGGTGAGATGACCTCGATACTCAAATTCTCTCCTTCTCCCAAATTATTTACTGCAAATACTTGATCTTTTGTTTCTCAACATTACAAAATTCACAGGTAATCAGTTTGAAACCCTGTTTTCAAGGGATCAAAAATAAAAGGAAAGTAAAAATGGTTACTCATCAATTTGCACTACCTTACTGGCTTTACAACCCTAAGACCTCTCCACCTAGTCTAATTGTTTCTTCTGCAGTCCTATCCCTTTGACAGTAGTGAAGCAGACTGGTCTGCTCAGCATTCTGCTGAACAGAAGTCCTATATGAAAACACAAAACAAAGAAGGTTGGAATATGAGCCATACTTTTATTACTCTTGATCTCTAGTTGGTCACATGTTCATACCTGAGCAATTGACAGGCTCCAGGCACCACAAGTACCTTTTTAACCTTTATTCCTCATACAGGAACTTCCCTGCCAGGGAAGAGTGTGAAATCTCATTCCTACAACACCATCTTCCCCTCACTTATGCTGTCCTAAGCCAAAACTATGCTTCAGAGAGAGTATGACTTACTTTTTATGAAAATAATTATGTTTAGCAAAAAAAATCTTGAAATTCCTTCAATGTATTTTGTCAATTATGCCTTTAAAAGCCACTAGCATTTTTTCCCAACCTTTAAAAGACTTGGATTCTTAGATGTCTTTTTGAATGACACCATTAAATAGCTTTGCTTTCAAAAGAAAAACACTTGTCCATTAATTTTTATTATTATAATTTTTTTAAAGATGATAGATAGGCAGAGTTTAATGTAAATTATTATTACCAGCTGGAAAGCAAGGAAACAAATTTCACATGCTTCTGCCACAAAAGCTACGTCTTTCCTGCTGTATCATTCATTCTATTTCTGGACAGAAAAACAGAAGGAACAGGGGTATCTGCTATAAAAGTCTTTGTTCAAGGCAAACAAAGGATCTTGATACAATTACATAGAAATATACTTCCAAATTACTACTTGTCACTGCCCATCACTTCGTGGTTTTGTTGTTGCTGTTTTTTATTTTGGTTTGGTTGGTTGAATTTGGGTTTTTTGTTCATTTACAAAGTATCAAATGACAATTTGTACTAGCTCGCTGCAAGCAATATAATTGGTACTAGCTCATTGCAAGCAATGTAATTTAAAATATCTCAGACTATTTTAAAGTATTTGTCTGTTACATGGTTGGAACTTTGCATTTCAAAAGTGATTCAAAAAGACAGGAAAAGTATAGAAAATAAGATATATAAAAATTGATTGCAGATGTATTTTACCATGATTAAGACCTATCATGGTCTATAATTACAGAATTATTGAAAAGTGACAATTTATTAGAAATTCTAAGAATTAGGGTTCAGGAAAATTATTCTTCCCGAAGATGTAATTATTGGCTCGACGTCCCAGCAGCTATAAACATAAATGGAAAAAGTTAAGAATAGGATGGATACTGTTAGTCTTGACAGAATTAAAGCTCCTGGAATTATGGAATTAACCTTATCTTTAATCTTGGTAGCTCTCAGTCAGCAAAGGATTCTTTCACCAAACTGAAGTTTTCTGTTATTCAAGAAGTCTACAATAAAATCCATCTGCTATCATGCGTAAAACCTAACACACTATCTAGCTTTTCCAAATTACTGATCTTTTTCTGGTGGTTTACATTCAGAATATCTTTTTAAAGAAAGCAGAGATGATTTGGAGACTAACTCCTATGACTTCTTCAAGGCACTTTGTGATTTTCTGCTCATGCTTTTCTTTTTCATCATTGCCTAAATTTCATTTTTCTACTTTATCAATCAACACTATACAAGTAAATTTATAGTCCTTAACTTCAGTTTATTAAACTAGATCACGGAGTCACACAAATAGATGCATTTTACCCACAGGCATTTATTTTTTTCCTTCCAAATTACAACTTATTAAGAAATTAAGGTAGAATACAGATGTTTACTTGGTTGCTACAAGTATATAAAATGTAAATAAAAGCAGATTAAAGTGTGCTTCCTCAAAGCCAATTTAGAGCTACTATTAACTATAGTATAAAGAATGGTACTATACAAAGGGATGATTCTGAGAAAAGAAAAGCATTTCTGACATTATTTAATAAAATCAAGAGAACTGTGAAAACATTTATTCTCTAGTAAAGCTATCACTGATGGCTATACTGTTGAGGGCACTCCATCAATCCTAAAATTACAATATTAATATCATATCAACAGAATTTTTTTCCACTTGTAGTGTGTTATGCTAAGAGAAAGTACTAATAGCTTAATGATCAAACAACTGAGCAATCAGTCAATCCAAACACCATGCAATCATTATATCAAAGCTATGCTGTGCGATATAAACCTTTGAACCCTTT
This sequence comes from Coturnix japonica, assembly GCF_054131305.1. Classification (NCBI taxonomy): domain Eukaryota; kingdom Metazoa; phylum Chordata; class Aves; order Galliformes; family Phasianidae; genus Coturnix; species Coturnix japonica. The sequence goes on along the minus strand of NC_140664.1, from coordinate 63,564,073 downwards.
AAATAAGCTTGGATAAATTCCCTGCCTTCCCAAAAGGATTTTCTATTGTTAGCATACTATCAGTCTACCACAAACACAGCACTTTACAAGTATCTCCTTTCAATCGGATGATTCAGCTTAGTAAAATGACTGAAAAACAGCTCTAAAAATGTTCCTCACTATTTTCAGTTGTTTTAGTAATTCAAATTGCTGTCACTGCCTGTTTTAATACCTGAGTATAATAGAACAGCCTCAGAGAACAGCCATCACCTCTTTTAAGGAAAAAGAAGTGCATAATATAACCTCTGATAAATCATCAATATTATTACAGTGATCACAGATTCTTCTGTCACCAAAACAACTCTGCCATATTCTGTCAGATATTTCAACAGCTAATGAAGCCAACACAGGATTTTGAACAGTTATACTTTTAAAATACAGTTTGCATGGAACACTATGATCTGAAACACTGGAAATATATACTTCTATATTTTGAACGTGGGCTGCTGCAATAGTAAAAGAAAACAAAAATGTACATTAGAACAAAACTGCACCCAAGTTCCTTGACAGAATAAACAGCTCCTTATTTAACTCACTGGACAAAAGCAGAGATCTGAGAGATCTCATGCAATTTCTGATGTTATGCTTCCCAGGCTGTGTGACATTCATGAAAGAATCACTAAAAACAAAGGATACCCTCAGATTCCCGGTATTAAAAAAGAACAATCCTTTTAGGTTAATTTAAGAAATGCTATTCAAGAGTTAGTTAGAAATTTCTCCAGGAAATAAAATATATCATGCCTAATTTCAGTCATTCCTAGAATGTGCATTAAATTGTAAGAAAATACAATGGAAGGAGAAAATGAGAGGTATTCTCAGAAACTTAAATCATCATTAAAATACAAAGGAAAAGCCCAACTTCATTTTAAGTATCTCATTTTGAAAACTTGTAGTGTTACTGTTGCTTTATCTTTGTAGGCAAGAAAACACAATTTCACATTTTCTTAAGCATCTGTAGCAACAGGCCCAATTAACATAAAAAACTCAAAACATCTCTTTTCTATTTGCTAAATATCTGACTGGAGTGACTGGAAGGTCAAGGAAACAAGATGCGATCTGTTCTAAATGGAATGGTATGTATGAGAATAATGTTGATGTTATGGTCAGAGAAGCATTTCTTTTTACAGTAACAGTATATTCTAAACATTTCCCTTTTATTTAAAAAAACACTTTCATAATTTAACATTCACAAAGCAGAAAATACTCTGGAAAGCTACACTGCACCCAAACTATCATCTAAAACATCCCTTCAAATAAAAACACAACAAGCCATTCTGCGTAATTGTTTGAGTACATAAAATCCTTTAGGGTATTTCCTTTCACTACAGTTCCACTCAGCTGCTTGTAAGGAAACAGGAACACTAGCTAGCAGCTTCTGTCCATAAAAACCATTTTGATGTCATAAGATTCCCCCCTTCCCTCCCATGCCTAACTTAACTTCTCCTTAAATTACATTCAGAGTTCTGTGGTTCCATAACAACTTCAATATGGCATGTATTTCAGTATTTTGTAAAGGTTTCATTTCAATTTCCACCTACAGTTATTGCTGGCTTATATTCTTCATCCTGATTGCTCTGAGGGATGAACACCTTTACAATATTTATGCAGGGTCTTACGAGTTTAATATGGATCTTTGTGAACTGCTATATTAAAATGACATTGAGATATATATGAAGCTGGTATCCTGTATATATATATTATAGATATGCAAAGCATTTCCCCACAATTTAGAAAGATGTGTCACATGCAATGCAATCTTTGATGGCAAAATAAAAGTGAGTCATGCAAAAAGTAGTTGGGCTTTTATAAGATTGGTGTGAACCTTCTTTCAATCCCATTCATGTGAGTACACACACCTCAGTTGCGCAACATAATTTTCAAGTTTAAAAGAGCCAAAAATCCAAAGCATATCTCATGAAAACTGCTTCGTTTTGCCTCCTATTGGTCAATATGTCAAATGCCAAAACATACTTTTTTTTCCCAGCTGAAATTGTAGACCACTTGTAGTTTACTTGGAACACAGCACAAACTTTCTAAAATAGCCACAAACCATTCTGAGTCTTCTGGGTATGTACAGAAGTCTGAATTCACTGTATATTGCAAAAGCTATGTACACAGCAGTATAATTAGAGTGTAGTCAGAGAATTTTTATTTCTTCTTACATTTAATTTGTCTGTGAAAACAGTTATGCAGTATACTTCAATTTCTGGATGCCTGAAAGACACTGTTTTAAGAGGTGTGCTATTAGAGCTTATTTATCTTCTAAGTTTAAGTATTGTTTAAGTACCTTATCCTAGAATCCAGTGGATAGTTAGATTTGAAACTCACTGAATATTAATCTTTAGTTGTTAAAAGCTTTGAATATTCCTTATTTCCACTACAGTAATAACATTTAGCTGGGGAACTCATATCAAAGTAGAATATGGTCACTGATTAATTATGAGACTGAATACATCATGTGACTGTGTGTACATGCCTACTCATTACAGTTATTATACTGGAATCAGTGTCTAAAGGAGAACTTATAGAAGAGGATAGACTCTTTAGCCAGGTCTGTGATGACAGGACAAGATGAAATGATTTCAAACATAGAGTGAAGATGTATGTTGGATATAAAGAAAAAGTCATGTACAGTAAGTGTGATGAGGCACTGGAACAGGCTTGCCTAGAGATATAGTGGATGCCCCAGTCCCAGAAGACATTCGAGGCCAGGCTGGACCAGGCTCTGAGCAATCTAATCCAGCTGTGGGAGATCTGGTTTGTTGCAGGGTAGTCGGACTAGATGATCTTAAAAAGTCCCTTCCAACTCTAAAAATTCTGTGATTCTATGAAGGTGTGTATGCAAGGACACAGGCGTGTATGTATACCAGGCAGTATTTGTATTAGTGTCTTTAAAAAATTAGAACTATTCTGTTAGCTTCCATCTAATTGTTCATACTAACACAAGCCGGAGTTGCTATAGGAGGATACTCCCAGTTGTTTTAATAGAAAGGATTTGTTAAGTAGGAATCAACTGTTACTTTTTCATTAACTATTCTACTACCTAGTCCAAATTCTCAGCTTCTCTGTGAAATCACATGGTTCGCATCAGAAACCTACTCAATCACTACGAATAAATCAAATTAAAAATAAAAATAATAATAATAAATAATTAAAAAAAAAAACCTCAATCTTCAACAAAGAACACAGAGAAATTCTTTTAAATTAGCATTTTTCCTGTAATTCTTACAGATTCTTAGCTTCTTACCAGCTCTTTTGTATCTTCTTCTAATGGCAAAAACGTCGCCTCCATAATAGCAACTTGATCGGTGTTAAGTTTCTGCCATAGGCTGATCAGCATAATCACAAGATGGGTGGCACTTTTCAACTTTGTGAATGCCTGGAACATGTTGGCCTGATTTTCTTCTGCTGCATCTGCTAGAGCTATTACCTGCAAAAATTGCAAACTTCTGTTAAGTATAATTTTACCATCAGTGAACACTTAACACTGAAATTACATTTGGCACACTCTTATTTTCCTTTAGAAGGTCCTGAGGAACTCTGTTTTCCATAAACACAAACCGCAGACTATTAAATGAATTATCATTTATCTAGATTTTTCCTTTGTATACCCAAGGTAATTTCAAGTCCATATGGCGATACAATTAATCTATCTAGTACTACAGTCAGTGTCAAAATGATTTTGTTTAGTGTGTATTCTTATGGCATTTCTAACACTGATCCCCACCACATCACATAATACTTGATAAACTAACTTTCAGGTTTATGCCACACATGATGCTAATCCCTGTATGACCAGAAAGCCTACTGTATTAATCAAAAACAATATGTTGATTTTATTCCATTAAAAATGCAATATATGATTATTTCCACATGAACGGAACAGACATCTGTTACTTTATTAACTCCCAGGTCTCTCTGTGTTTTGCACTGGTTGTTTCAGCATCTATGCCAAAATGTAAACAGTAAGAATTCTGTTTATGACAGCAATACTGCTTTAACATAACAGCCATCGATTTTGAAATTATTTTTAAAATCAAGTAAAATGGCAGATTCATTTCTTGTAAGATGGTAGGATGACTGACACTTCAAAAAAGCTATTACATCCTGCACCTTTCAGAAATAACTTCTCATTATAGCTGATCACTCGCACCACAATGACAAAGGATGTTTCTGAAAAGCACTGTCAAAAACCGATTTTTCCTTGAAATATCTTTAGATATTTTTCCCCACTCACTAACGAAGATGACAGTGTTTTCAGTATGCAGTTGCCATCATTTCAATATGCCAACAATACATTTGCCGTGGTACTTGCACTGATTTAATTCAGCTAAAGGTACGGAAGTTAAGTGGTTTATCATAGGGTGGGAGCACAATTTATTAGACCTGCTTTCTTGAACGCCCCAAGATCCCCATGTTGCCTAAACAGTCCTTGGTTTGTGCAGTGCAGATTATCTTCTCTGTCATTTAAATCAATTCAAAACACTTCCCCTCATCCACTTTCTCCTTCTGTGTATTTATCTGTGAAATGGGGCAATAGGTTCCTGACTGGAGTTGTGAAAGGCCTCCCAGAAACACTGCCGAAGTGTAATTAGTATTACAACAGAATTTACAAAGTAAAACTTGATCCATTAGCATTTGGCAACAACAGGAAAATGAGAATACTATACAATGCATCCTCAGCCTGGAAACAAAGCCAACCAGCTGTTAGCATTTGGTGGAGGAAAACTATTTTTAAATCTGCAACACTGGCATTAGAGATGTGTGTGTGTTCCCTCCAATTTCCCATGTGACTGGGAAGATAAAGGCAACAGAGAATTTTAGGGAACTATAAATATGAAGCATTTCAAACAAAATGTGTTGATAGCTTTTGTTTTAGACTGTAAAATGCTAAATTTCCAAATAAAATGGAGAACCCACAGGACACTTCCAAACTCAAACACTGAATAAATCAGAGCAGAGTAACAAAAGGGGAGGGGAAGAGACAAGCCCAGCTAACTGCACTAAGAAGTGCAGAACTGAATCTCTAACAGTAAAAAACAAAATGATCTAAAGTGCTCATAAGAAAGCAATACTATCACAGCCAGGAAAGCCCAGGTGCTCTATCTACCTTATCGTTCTGCAAGAGGTGCAGTTCTACAGCACGGTTACTCTTCTGTGGTTTTGTGTGAGAAAGCCACGTGACAAATTCACCACTGCAGGGCACACTACATGAGCTGCAACTGACCACCACAGCCAGTGGTTGTACACACCACACAGCTCAGTCATCACTGAAGACACAAGCAACAACAGCACACAAGTTCTCTGCAGCCAAACAGTAGCCTTCAAATATCTTATCGCGTTTCCCATGCAACACACATTCAAAAATGTTGGGAATAAAAGTATGACACAATGCCGACTACATGCCGAGTACATCAATCACTATGGTCCTTAAAACACCATTATGAGATGGAATAGTGGAATGGATTGATTCAAAGTCCCTGGAAATTAGAATAAAGCTGTATCTTCCTCCTGGATACAGCTCAGCCAGTATTGTGTCAATAAGGCCGAAGAAGCAGAGAAAAGTCATTATGGTGTGTGACAACTGCTGGAACTCCTGTTGTACAACAGAGGTAAAGTACACGTTTTAGGCTGAGTCACTCATGAATTCCTCGATGACCTCTCACACTTAACATTTTTGATAGGCTATAAGACTAAAATAACTAAATCTCATTCTCCCAAACAACAGCTAATGCACCAAAACTAAAAGCTATTTTAAAGAAGTAAAATTACAATAGTCAAAAATTTGTTACAGCTCAATCTGCTTATTTTATTTTATACATCTATTTTATTATCCTTACAAATGGAGACAAAACTTAAAAATTCCCCCAATATATCTCATTTCTTCACAGAGTAGGAACAAAAATATATGGCCCAAAGCATAAACTAAGCACAAAAAATTAATACAACTAAAATATAGAAATTATCCACAGTGTGTAAGGTCTATTACTGCCTATTTGACTTTTGCCTTTCTCCTTGGGCTTTCATATCACAGAGCTGCCAAATAAAAAGTTAGCTAAAAACATCTGAATTACAGCAACCTTCTTTCTGAAAGTAATGGAAGAAAGGAAGGTGGCAGAAAGAAAAGAAATAATCTAAAAGGTCTTGAAATTGCTTGAAAGTATGTTATTTGTTACATACTTTTACAACTGACCAAAACGTATCTCTCATTTACAGCCAATTTGTTTAACAGCTTCTCACCAAATTCTCCCTGTGTTCCAATACACATCTCTACAGGAAAGTACAGGTCAGTTACAATTATTAATGACAGTACGGTGCTGAAAAGAAAGAGAGAAGCAGAGAACAACTACTGTCTAAATTAAGATTGTGCTTTTAATGGAGTTTTAAGTTTCATATTCACAGTTAGCGAAGGTATGCCTGAAATCAAGAAGTGTTCCTGTAATCTCTTAAGAACTGCGCCCATTATCGCTATTACTGATATTCAACTGCAAGTATTTCCAAGTACAGAGCATTTCTCACATTTTCAGAAGGACTTTCCACACTTATTTCAATGCTAAGCAGATCTTTTAAGATTGTCAGGTATTTGAAAACTCCACGCTGATGGCAATTCCAGTTTTAAAAATAAGTAAATAAATAAATGCCACATAACTCCATTATTAGCACATAATTAAAGATATTTGGGGGCAGTGCTATAACATCCAGCAGCACTAGAAAAAAGACTGCAAAAAACCCCCTCTTCTACTCCTATACACAGAAAAATTCCCTAAAGCAATAATGAACATAATTACCCCAGGTTCATTCCAAATGAAATTCCAAAAACACAAAAGGCCATAGTAGCTGACTAGGAAATTTAAGAAATCTTTTTTCTTTCTTAAGAAGAGCAGGAATGAGCATGAAGCTCCACACGTTTTCTTTCGAGTGGGGAGTCTGTTTTCTTGGAGAACCAAACGCCATCGGGATTGAAGACTCTCACAGGTTTTGTGCCAGATTCCAAAAACAGAGAACAGGAAATTTGACTGACAATTTGTTTTGCTTTTTGAAAATAGCCAAGAAAAACATAACTGTTCACCACAGGAGAAACTTTAGCCAACTGTTCTTATTCTCATATATTTCTAACACAATGGGTTCAGCTTCTAGCAAATTTGAAGTGTCTTTATTTTCAGTAGAAATTGGGTAGCGGAAGACAGCAGAAGTTTGGTACTTAAGAAATACAGGATCCCTTTATGTTTCATATATTGAATTTAAGAGACAGCGTTCTGTGTAAAATGTGTTAAGATAAGAAAAACAGCACCAGAACTGTAATTATTTTGAACCAGACACAAGGAGGATGATGAATTATCAAGACAATTATCATGCACTTCACAATAAACTAATGCACGAAGCCTCCCTATCTAGTTTCAAAACACAGCTAGCCTGTACTAAGGAAGAAGCATACAAGCAAAAGCAGTGGTCACAAGCTCATTGGTCTCCTCTGGCAATTGTTCCAAATTTAATATGGAACCATTCATTGTAAGGTATCTAATTGATCCAACCCCTTCCAGCTTATTTTTAATGCAAAGCTAAATCCTCATGAGGTAAAATTTTAATGCATATAAAGCACAAAAAATACAGAGATGAGAATTCCCACAATGACTACTTGTTCCTTCCTGTTGCAATGGGACATTTAGTATTATTCTACTTCACTACTTCCTACATTCATTTGTTTTAGAAAAGGAAATACAATTCAACAACTACATCTATAACAACATCTAATAAACATTCTTCTTGTGGTTTTAAGAGGTCTCCACCACATATCTTAGATCACATGGAGCAAGAAAGCATTTAAAGTCAGTTTTTTAACCCTACAAGTCCTTTTCTTTATCGTACAGAAGGCATGTAGCCCTGCACAAAATGTGCCAGTAAAGCAAATCTTTAGAACAGTTAAGACAAGGTGGTAGCAATCATACCAGTTGAATTAATAAAATTCTGAATATCCTTATTCTAGGGGATAATTTTCTTACGGGTAATTCTCAATGCAGTTTGAGCAAATGGTGGATCTCTGCACAGATCTCACTCAAAGACCATTGTGCACACAGCTTTTAACAAGTGACCAAGGCTTTATGGAATGCAGGCACAGATATCCATGTCAGAAAGTGATCTTTATCTAGCCCTCTGTCACCAGGACAAATAACTGTGTCACTCCTGCACTTTACCACTGTGGCATTCCCACAACCTCAGCACAAATGTAGAACATGCATCAGAGTTGAGTACCTCAGGCCACAATTATCCCACTCAGATATGAATGCCCCCAATTTCACTAACCATGGCCAAAGATTTTGAAACTACTGCACAGCCCCTCTGTGATGACAGCAAAGCATCAGTTCACAAGAGCACCAAATGCTCAACTTTCAAGTGAAGCCCAACATAACCCAGTCCTGAGAAAAGAGCAGAGATGAAAGAGGCAGCATTATGAGCTATGGGCCATTATCTAGATGCACCCAGCTATCTCCCAAAACAAGCATGAAATTACTGATCATGCTAAGTAGTTACTACAGCAATCTGTGCCCCTGAAAACTAGAATAGCTATATTAATGAAACACTCGAGGTTGCAAGAAATGTGTTGATTTCTTTTATTATTTCCATGACAGAATTATCTCCAATAGCTCAACAGCACCTTCTCCTAAACTGGAACTTGCCAAGCAACAGTATTGCCTACAAGCACAACACAGATTACAGATTAAGACTGACAGATTAAGTCCTGCTTTAATCAAAAAATTTTTGAAGGCTAATGCAAAATATTTGGTGGGTTCAGAACTGCAGTCACCTGAGTACATTAGGTAAACACACCTGATTGTTAATGCATTTAAATACAAGTTAAAATCCTGGTGGATCAATAACATCTTACTCCAAAAGAAATATGTTTTTATTAGGTAAAGCATTTAGACAAGCATTGCTAGTAGACTGAGTTAGTTCTACATTAAAAAAAAAAATAAAAAATGTCATGATCTAATTAAACTGAGCATATTTGTTTAAAAAGGCTGCTCTTCATACACAAATTAAAACTGAAAAGTTTTGTCTAAAGAATAAAAATGTAGTGGCAAAAAAGTTCTTTCTTCCATTACTTTTGCCAGTTTACTGCTTTTATTTAATCTCTCTATGCTACTTAATACTGTGGCTTATTCACAGTAACAGAAAAAAAACTTCTGTTGCCTATAATATTTCTTCTGTCTGAAGCAACATTTCCAGTTAAGGACACTTAGATTTGATTAATTTACTTTATTCTATTTGCCTGAGTAGAGTTTCTTTCTCTAAAAGCCAGATGAACTAATGAAACTTAAAAGAACACAGAAGTATTTAAGCACCTAACACCACACCTGCTCTGAATAGTCTATCTACGAGTAATATTACCAGTTTTACAAGTGAGAAACTGCTTATTATTTGGTACAATTATTAGTTACCAAGATGGGGCAAAATATTTTTCATGAAAGAATGCCAAAAGTTATAGCATACTCCAAAACATATATGCTATTTTCCAACACATGCAGAAGCAAGTCCTTCACTGTAAATCAAAATTTAAGTATGGAGATATAAAATTAGTAGCTTATCTGAGTGAAAGAGCATGTGGTACAAACCCCGGGAAGACAGTGAGATACAATGCATCCTTTACTTCCCCCTTCAAAACAAAAGTTCCATTTAAGTGTACAGATGTGCCACATAACGCGCAGATACGTCAAAGAATCACTGATAGCCAATGAAGACTGAAGACAAGAGTTTCACTGTGAAGCTGTGGTTGAATTGGCAGCAATGTATTAAAAAGTTGAGCCAAGCATTAGCTAAATGGAGACAGAGAGGTGGAGAGCTTGGTTTATATCACTAAATACATGGTATTATGTAATGATGACAAAAATATTTTACAACTGAGGAACAAACTTTAAACAGCAAAGCTGCGTGTTTGGCATCTTAAAATAAGCTGTCAGGCTAAACAAATGGTTAAAGAAAACTATCAGGGGCCTGCAAGTTTTTAACTTTATTTCATGTATTTTATTTAAGGATGGACAGGAAATTAAGTATCCACTAGAATTCAACCACATCCCACTCGCAGCCCAGCCTGCCCCGCTGCTACCCCCTGCCCCACACCATTATGGTGGCAGCTCTGTCCCACTGAGCGGCCCAGCCTGGCTCAACACTGACTGCACAGTGGTGTGCAGTTGGCACTGCATGGGCTGATGCTGGGACATGGGGAGGGCGCAGGGCAGCGCTGACCCAGTTATGGAAGATAACTGAAGTTCAGTACACTGGCTGCACACAGTACCATGAAATTAGATAAAGAGAATAATAGAATCACCAATACCCCTCCCTTTACAGTCACATCCTATTCGTGCCATTGCTTTTTTAGCAGCAAACACATTTGTGAACAACTATTTTCAGGGATGAAGTATAAGAAGAATAACATTTCATCAAAAATCTCTGATGAACACCTTGAGAGCCTGCTGAGAATAGCAGCCACTGCCACTGAACCAGGATGAGGCATTAGTTTCACAAAAATAATGTCAAATAGCCCAATAGTTTCATGTTTTTGTTTCCGTCTTTTAACAAAAAAATCAATTAATACAAGTATTAAAAATCAAAACTCTTTGTAGATTATATATTAACTATATGATCCATTTTAAGAGGAATGATCCCACTTCTACAAAAAATTCACATACAGCAAAGTTCAATGGGCAAAATCAAGGCTTTACTATCATCACTGGGAATGCTGCATTGATTCAGTAAGGGCAGCATTTCATTCTTTTAAAGGGGACTACATTAGGTGTGATTAGTCACATGCATCTTAGTAGACAAAAAGAGTCTGCAGTATGTTAGATACATAACCAGCTTAAGAAATCAACAGTAAATCCAAAAATCATTGTTGTTTCCCAGAAATTATATACTAAACCATGTATCTCCTAAATCATGTTTGTCTCATAACAATGCATTATTCTAAAAATCAAGAACAACAAACCTGTTGTAGACAAACACATCTTTAAAAGGTTAATAGAAACAAACCAGACTAAAACACTTAGAGATATTCTTCCATTTGGATAGTGACACGTGAAACAATTCCAGCAAATTCTGTTCCTAACACCTTCATCAATAGAAGTATCAATACTGAACAAGTCAGCAAACCAGTTAAAACACTGAAATACTAAGCTAAATTCCAATGTATTGCATTTGTCCACCCAATTCCATTTGCAATTTTGGCACCTCTGCTTTTACTGAGCAGCCTGAGAGAATATCCAAATTTTCTCATCCAGTTTGGCTAATATATAACTTAAAATGATTAGAAAACACTGTAATTGCTAACACTGTCTAGAAGTAACAGTAAGGCTCAGAATGATTCAATTAAATAATGAAGTGGAAACCCATTTTAAACACAACAAAGAAAATGGATGGATGGCTAATTAGAAGCTCAAACTCTTAACTAAAACTCCAATTTCAGGACATCTCTCAAGAATACTTCACTATTTTGAGACATTTTGTAGGATTTCTCTGCTGGTACAGATCTTGAGAAAGTGTGCCAGTACATTTGGAAATAAAGCAAGCTTTTCAAGTTGAAGTACAAAGGTCCAAAAACATGTGAAATGTTTGTTTGAATACTCTGCCCTTGAATTGGAGTTTTTCTGTAATTTTTGTTCTGAAAGAATGACAGCCATTTCAAAACAAAGGAACACAGTGACGAAATGCAGGTTTTGGAAAACTCAGGCAAAAACAACAATCTATATTAAATTTGACCAAAATTAAAAGAGATTGGAGCTCTTTTACAAAAGAAAGGTGGAAAGAAAGGTTTCAAACCAGGCTTTCAGTTAAGTGAAAATTCAGTGCTTATTCAAGGTGCCAAAAGAATATGTTTCAAACATTATCTTTGCATTTCTCCACAGATGAAGCATAACAGAGAACACAATAATGCCATGATGCTCAGAAAATATTTTCTGTCATTTTCTGAGATGCAACCCATTTCATAAGATGTTTGACTTCTATGCCTACAGTCATAATCCTAATATAAGTCCTATAATAAAGAAGCAAAGTATTTACCATAACCCTGGGATCCTTCATCTACAGCAAAAAGAAAGAAAATGGAGAAAGGAACCATCTGAACTAACACCACAGTCTATTCAACGTCAGCTTTCCAGGTGGTGATCAAAACAGTCAGTGTGCTTTTAGGTCACCGATTTCATTGTGCTGTGGATAATGACCAAGCAAATGATTCCCATTCTTCCACACACCTGGAACTGCACATTTTTTCTTTGTTTCTTTCTAACTCTCTTCTCCAACTGAGAAATTAAGAGAATTCTCATCTGAAGTGCTCTGTTAATTCACAAGAACAAAGATCACAGGAACAAAATCAGGTGAAGTTTTCTTTACGCTTGCACCTGCCTTAGCCACACTATAAACAATGCCACTGAAACCTTTAAATTAGAAAACAAGTAGAAATAAAAGACAAGTAAATACCTACCTCTCAAATTTGTTTTTCTTATGTTCAAATTGCAAAGCTAAAGATTATTTTAATATGTAAAAGTGACATTAATACAGCATTATGTCAGAAGATTGTCTCACCACAGCCTATGGATTGATATCCAGTAAAATAAATGCCAGTATTATATATGCATATGTGTATTTGGAGGACTGGAGCTTTATTATTCATCATAACATTTCTGTATCATTCTCCTCTTACATCACTACACATATGTGAGTCTATATGGCATCCTAACAGTCAGTTCAAAATATAGTTATAAACAGTCTTTGAGAAATGTTACAGGTGAAAAAAAAACCAAAACAAAATCAGCTAAAACAGTTCAAAGTTGTACATGCAAATGTTTTTAAACCATACTTGGAAATATAACTATTTTCAATAGGACATCAGCTAACTCTCATATCAGCTTATCCATACCCCACAATATTCATCTTTTCCTCAAAGTAAACAAAGACCCAAAAGATAGAAGACCTTACAAACAGATTAGAGAAACTCCTTCCAGTATCAGTTTAGGATTAATTCTCCACTGAAAGAACACCTGTGTGACACACTTGCCAATTTTTTAAGATGAACACATATTTTACATGGCCTCTCTATCTATGCAGAACGGTGTATGCTGACAGAAAAGCAAGATGGTTCAGGCCAACCTGGCCATAAAACAGGAATAATATTTCTCAGCTTTCTCAGTCTTTGGATTGAGACAACATCCTATCACTAAATACATCATCCTATCACTAAATGCGTAGAAATGCATTTATACTGCAACCTTCCATAAGCAAAGTTATCATTCCCTATCTTTCTTCATTCTAACAGGCAGCTGATTCCACCAAGGACCTATTGACCTAGACTAAGATTTCCACTGGGAGAACAGATGAAAAATAAGAGAGCAATTGTGAGGTGGGTGAGCTCAGATCTCTAAAATGTGATAACTGACCTTGCATCCCTCTCTATTTTAAGTCTAGTGGAAAAAAAAAAACCAAAAACATATATATGTATCCTCATTTTATGAGCATAAGTTTATGAATAGCTCTACTGCATAATATTTGAATTAACAAATAGTACCTTCAATTATGTTAGAAGAGGAAAGAGCTCATTTTTCAAGGCTAATATGTAATCACACACAAACACACCCCACTAAATTAGCAACAAATGTTCTTACTGATTTTAGCCAAGATAGGCTTCCTGATAAGATTTTCTTTAAAAATAAAATAAAATAAAAATCTCAATTTAAATTTAATCTTTTTCCCTTGATGTAATACAGCTGAAGTTCATGCTCTGGTTCAGTCAAATCTAATAGTTTTAACTTAGTTTTGTCCATTACTGGTCATAACAAGATGTATTCAAAAGGGTATTTATGTTTGCTTTATTCTATTGCATAAAGTTGGGAAAACACATCTGGGTCGTGTACATTCTAGCCACACTACAGACCAAAAATCCAGATAAACGTTGTGTCTAGAGGGATGACTAAATAAGTTGGCCAAATATCAGAACAAATTCACTTTGATGTTTCAAGTTGGTGGAACTCAGAAATACGACCTAAAAGATAAAGTTACATCTTCTGAAAGAGTACCAACTCTTGTTTCCCTTAGTTTCTGCTAAGAAAAATGAAAAGCATTCCTGCTGAGTGATGGCAGAATATAAAAGTATTAAAATGGTAGGAACTCAAGAAAAAGCATTTCTCTATTTTAGCTCATATTCATAAATAGCTCATGCTCATCCCCTTTTCAGGACAATCTCTAGTGCTTGCCTCCACTGTAACCAAAAATGGGTGGGAGTCTGCTTAGAGCACTATAGAGAAGGGTGGTATTCAAGATTCATGTTGCAAGTGCACATGGCAGAACTCAACCTGAGTGGATTTGATCTATATAACTCACATCCTCAAAGCAATGCTCAATCACTTGTCAAAAACTAATGAACTATGAAATATATAAATTTATAAACTCTTGCATCAGGTACGTATTGAGCTCAATCTACCATGTAATAAAACAGATAACTGGCATGCTGTTGAATGATAGGACTGGAGAGAATTACTAAGCACCATTCCTGTGGGAAGAAATACTAACAAAAACTCAGTGCGCAATGAGAATATGAACCAAACATTATGATCTTTTCCAAATGGAAAATTCCTAAGGGAACATATAAAAGAAAAATAATTTCCCAAAGCTAAGAACTCCATTGCAAAGCCTACCATTAAAGGAACTAGAGGAAGAAATGTCAGCTGCCCTCATGGGGCAATGAAACTATGAAGAACCAGTTTGCATCCTTAAGTTACATGTCTCAAAAATCTCCCTTTCCTTTAAAATTATGCATCAAGAAAGCATCTTTAATCTGTAACAAAAAGTTGAACTGTCCCCATGACTGTTGTATCACTTGTCATTACCAAGCAATACAAGGCAACAGAACTGAGCACTGTCCCCATCACATACTATTCCTCAAAAAGTTTATTCTGGGCCTTACAGGCATGGAAGCACGGATTATATAATTATATATTAGGACCAAATATAATGCTATCCACGATACAGTTAGCTCCAATTTCCACAACTGCCACTCCATCAGCTGAATCTGTCTGCTGTAAATGACTACATGCCCTAGAAAGACTTACTGTACCTTCTGAGGTGCATAGGCATCAAGGCATGAATTCAGGGAAATGAGTATTAATAGCAAAAGTGTAACATTCAGACAAAGCTGATAAAGGAGCATAAGAATAAAAGAACAGTAACGAGTTTGTTACATACTGGCATTCACCACATTTTCTTCCACATAGTAGCACATTATTTAAAAGAAAAGATTTCCAAGACTTTCCCTTAAAGTGAATAGTAAGATCTTTAAAATCTGCAGAAGCAGCCAAGAAAGTGATCCAAACCTAAATTAACCACAGCCATTTTAATTTCCTTAAGAACAAAATTTTAGTACATTTGGGTTTGGATTCATGATCTATACAGCTCAAAAGTTAAATAATTCTGGCTGTAAATGAAAGCTTTGCCTAGAAAGTGCTAATAACATTTCTCTTCCCAGTGAAGCAAGCGATCTGTAGTCTATATACCACATGCTTTTATTTAAAATGTAAAATAGAGCTTAAAAAATACACATCCCCAGAACTAAATAAGTATCCTTTAATTGGGCAGCCAGGAGGCTGAAGCATCCACTGTAAAGGAAAATCAGCGTGATTGCTGCTTGGACTCTTAAGAGTCCATCCACAGTAAATAAAAGTTCACTACTTTAGCTAACACATGAACAAAGACAATATAAAAACACCATACTATCCAGTTATTTTATTTTCTACTTCTCAGACAAGACGTATAATCCTAGTAATAAAAACAAACGCATTAAAAACAATCCTAATATTAAAGACAAAACATTTGCTTCCAAGCCTCTAGGTAACTAAAAGTCAAAATGCTTATGTGCTGTGTTAAAAAGGGTCATATGTTAATTACAAATTAATGATCTTAGTGATGTGGGTAAAATCAAACATAAGTTGGGGATAAAAAATAATAGTAATAAACCACTGTATCCTCTAGTCACCTTTCCAGTATGTTCTAAGCACTGTAACATTAATTAACTTCAAATAAGTTACTTAAATACAATGTGTATAGATTAAACTTCATAGCCTCATATTTTATTTTATTTTATTTTTTTCACAGATGTAAATCAGTGGATTTCTGCTCCACAGTTCTTTCATGCTGTATCTGTAAAATCTAATTATTGGCCATTTATTAAAAAACAACTATATGTAAGAAAAATTTCTTACTTGACTAAATTTGCCACTGATTTCACCATATCTGCAGTTTTACATATAGAAAAACTGAGTGGAAAATGTAAACTAAAAAGTAAGATGTATTTCCCTCAACTTAATAATTCTAATCATACTTAAATAGCTGTTTTCTGTAGGTGGATAAAACATACTCATAACAAATAATATTTACAGAAACACTGAACAAAGGCAATCCTAAACTTTAGCAACGAGTCACACGGATGTAATACTTCACTTAATAAAAGTAGCTCCATATTAAATGAAAAAACTCTTCCCCCTCCAAGATGATATTCAGCATTTTCAACATTCAAAGATCACTACCATTATCAGGAGTTATTATCAGAGTACTGATGGACAAAATCCCTTTCAAAACGGCAAAGGGGTACTTATGTCAGTAATTACCCCTGCTAATTGGAAACTGCTCTCTTTCATTTAGTCTGTTCTAGTAAGTGCTCCTCTTATCTTTTTTACCCCGTGTGATATCAGCCACTGCCTCTATCAGTTCACCTGCTGCTTCATTTAATAGCCTTGCCCCTCCATAATCACTTGTTTTCTTTTCAGATCTCTTCCAATGTTCAACATTTCAAATGGGCATTTCTTAATTTATTTCTTCTTATCAATCTATGAAAATAGATTCTTCTTATCAATTAATGAAAATATTGCAAAGGTATTTTTTTTTCCTTTAGTCACTTTATATATTCTCTATTGGTAAATGAGTTAGCAGTGTACAATATGTATGGATTTGTATGGTAGAATGACAAGATGTTCCTCTTGCTGTTTATCTTTATTTACATTGAGGTTTCACACACAGCTAACAGGCATTACGAAAACGTATTACCTGAATCTGTAATCCATTGATAGCTCTGTGCTACCTAAACTGTGTAGTAGTTTTATCCTCAAGAAAACCACATCTTTTCTTTCTTTTTACTTAGTGGTGATTTTGCAAAATGCCTTCTACAGATAAAAGTGTAAAAATGGAAGGTGAACTATGCAGAAATGAAACTATGGTAGCTACAGAAAGGAGTCTTGACTGCTCATTAAGGAATTTTTCCTTATAATAAAATTCAGTAGCACACCATCAAAAAAAACTGAATATTTTTTCATAAGTTAAGTTAAATATAGAATAAAAGGAATACAAACAAAAATTGTATATATTTATATAAAATCATATTATTATTATAGTCTTACATAGCTTTTAACAAAATTCCATTTCAGCTATTTTACTATTTTATCCATGGTTTGCATCAGGCCAATATTCCTACACTTACCTCAATCGTCTCTTAATTCATCTGAACATCAGCCTCATCCAGTTCCCTGGAACCAAATTCCTTTGTCACATTCTATAAACTTACAGGAAATTGTTCGACCAAACCTTTAACAATTTTATATATGACCTAAGCTGAAGATTATTAGAGGTTTTCAGTAATTTTTAATACTTTCCTTAGTGACTACTGGAAACCTATATTATCTTTTACTGGAACACAATGTCTCCCTTTAGAATCATGTAGAATATATATTCAATATTTCTGCTGCTTGAAGTTACCACATTATGTCACAGTCAGGAAAATAAAATAAAATAAAATAAAATAAAATAAAATAAAATAAAATAAAATAAAATAAAATAAAATAAAATAAAATAATAAAATAAAATAAAATAAAATAAAATAAAAAATTAAAGCAACACTTCTAATGGAAAGAAGTATCTAATATGAACATAGCCATCTCAGGTGAATGGGACTTTTCAGATTCTTGAAAATTTGAATGCCAAATAGCGTTCTAGAATCCCTATTTCTGAGAAATGGGTCCTCATCCTTAAGCGAGCATTTTAAAACCCATCAGGAGAAGGCTGGAAGAAAAAATATGCTATTAACTAATTGACTTTAATAGGCAGGGGATCAAGCAGGTTTCTCCTCTATTGTGCTGTAATCTTTTATCCCTGTCTTCTGTTCTCAGTCTGACTGAAGTGCTTCAAGACACAGAAATACCTATGCAGGAGAGAATACTCACAGATGCACTAAGATTATTCTTAAAGCTTTTCCTTTAATTTGTGTCACAATCATAATTATGACAACAGAAAAAGCTTGTTAATATTATAATTTCTATTTCCTTCCATTCCTCTTTCCCTCATGAACATCCGATGCTGCAAGTTAATTAAGCAAAATACCATTTGCTTCAAGTAAACACAATAAAGTCATTTACAACTCATTTTTTAAAGAGTTTGGTTTACATTCACAGAAAACAGATCTTACTAGCAGTGTGATTTTAGATTTCACACAGTGAGAAAACTACTTCAGTATGCATACAGATATTTTTGTAAGCAAACACACCGTGAAATGTATTTGAAAGCAACATTTAGTTTTATGGCTATAACGCTGATGCTTATACATTTGCCACAACCATCAGATAAGGTCCTGTGTGGCTGTAATCAAACCTACCTCTATATTTTACACTCTTCAAGCTTCCAATTATATTTTTAAAGCATCATGTTCATGGGAAGCACACAGGCAGGTTTAATATTCCACAGTAAATAAGTGATTCCACAGCATCACTCAATAGCTGTTTGCTTCTCAGTAAGGGACAGATTTGTTTATAGTCTGTGGCGCTGTAAATTGGCAGAGACTGTTTCTATTCAGGAATTGTCATGGAAGTAAATATTTGCTGAATTCAACCACTAAGGATTCCTGAATTCTATTATCCACAGCTAAGAAGAATACTGGATACAGTATTTTTAGAACAGGATACTTATAGAATTAGATAATTCTATAGAAAAGAGAATATGTATATCCTCTAAATAGCATAGAATAGGATATTATTAGGAATATCTTTTTTTAGGAACATATTTTCACTACTGAAAACTACTCTCTTGAGAAAGAAATCAGTATTTAATTTGAGAAACTGTCAGGCATAACATGAGACTTTTCAGTCTGGTCCTATTCTTAGTCATTTCTAGGAGTCAAGCAAGTCAAGAGCTTTATTCCATGTCCCATTACAATTGCTTTTATTTGTGTTTGAGTACTTGGTGAACTGACAATAAGCATCAATATACCTGTCAAAACAAATATGTTCCACACATGGCTTGAATTAGATCTCCATAATTGAAGAGCTAATACATTAATCCATGGTGACATGTACTATATGAATAGCAGGAAAAGTGTCTGTTTTTGTAATGTCTTCACTACTGTCTATCCAACCTCAATCTGTTTGCTTGGCAGCCCATGAAGTAATTTTAATGTAGAAATGCCCAATTTTAAAAACAATTTAATCTCTTTCCATAATATAGGCTAAGGAATTATATACTGTTTTAGTTAAAGAACTAACAGAAAAGCAAGGGTAGTAAACTATCGTCATTTTTTTCATATTTCTGCAAGGAACATTGTGAGCTGAACTTGTTTCCACTCCCATTTGTAATTGCTTTACAATGTATTAGTTGAATGGTCTTAAATCTGAATAATTAATGCAACTAATTTTTACTCTGGTTCTTGCACTTCCTAAGATTAGCCAATGTTCTTCTGTTAATATAGGTAAGATACCCGATTTTGCTTAAGCTCACCTGATTATCATATAATATAGCACCAACGGTCATATAATATAGCACCAAGACTTAAGGGCTTTTTCATTACCTCATTTGCATGCCAAGGGATACCAGTTCCTTACCAGAAACTCTGTATTCAAGCTTATTTAAAACAGTTGCTAACAAAGAGCAGACTGACTTAAAATGCAAATATAAAACACTCCCAAAGCATAGAGCATACAGTGTACATCAGGCATGACTAAAGGCCATACTGAAGTACAACTCTATCACATTTTGTCTAAGTATACAACAAAGACAAAATTAAGTCAAAAAGGTGTGACTCCTTCAGAAAACTATTGTATACAGACCTTAAAGGTCAGCTTCACAAGCAATCATCCCCCAGGGCCGTGAGGTCAATAAGAACAGCAAATACATTTCTAACAGCATAAAATGACCTTTATTGCTTCTAATTTGGTTTTGGGGTCTTCTTCAAGACAAGGAGCACTTTACAGACACATTGATTTGATGATTGTAAAGACACACACATGAGAAATGTCAGTGAACTTTAAATAGTATATTGTGCACTTTGACCTCTTTTTAAGTTGAAAGTTACATGCAAATAAAAAGTCTTGAAGTAGCTCAAGAAAGCTATTTCCACTGGTGCATATTAAAATTTAAATTGCAGGAGATTAGTCTGACAACTCACAACTAGCGACCTTAAAATACTTTGCTTCTAATCCCCACTTAATTTAAACCAAGTATTTTAATAAACAGACTCTTTATCAACTGCTCTCCCCTATCTATAATTTTTCCCCAGAATACCTTTGGTATCTTTCCATAGTGTTGATTTGGTGATATTTTCCCTTCAACACAAATTGAGCGTTGTGCATGTACTATCACAGAGACATAACTGAATCTAACAGTATTATTTCTCTTTGCTTTTAACTGCCTTAACACTTCCAGGGCAATCCTTACTAAATTTTTAAATCCTAACTTGGCTAAAGAAATTGATCAGGTGGAAATGTTCTGCGCTTTTTGCATTTCAGGTGGAGAAGAGCATAACGTCACTGGACATATTTTCCTCTGCCTTGGTTATTGGTATTAACACTATTGTAACAAGTACTTTAACAAGTATACTTGATTTCACACTTTTCTCTCATCAACAAGCTCTGCTCCTCTTGGAAGCAAACAATAAAACCCTAACTTGACAACTTTAACAAAGGCAGTGGTGTGAAGGAGCAATTAAATTAAGATCAGAAAAGAAGTTACTGATCAATTTTCAAACATCACTGATTAAATGTCTACTAGATTAAAAGAGTGCCACAGTTTCTAAAATCCAATCTCATTCACTAAAGAAAAGAATCCAATCTCTTTCACTAATTGCTAAAAGGACTGACATAATATATTTTGGGGGAGGGGCAGGCTTAGAAATGTTCACATATTCCAGTGATTCACTCTTCCATAAAGCCTGCAAAGCAACTCTGGTGTTTTCCCCTTGGGCAAACACCTGTTTACGAATTGGGACATATCATTAAAAGTGACTTCAACCTCTTTTATGCTGTATGCCAAATTCAGTGCAACTCATTTGGTTTATGCTAGACCAGCATTCCTTTCCCGTGTTCTGGACAATTAATTGCAACTTTCAGTTTAACTACTTATCTACGGTGTTTGAAACAGCGCCTGAAAAGGGGCAAAAAGACAGAAACAGCTTTCAGATTTTCCACCAGAAGTAATGATGCCACCATCCTAGTTAGCACACACACACCCTAACAATCAACAAATGAATGAGGCAAGTTATTAACTCACAAAGAATAAAGCACTTCTCATTCATTCATTAACGGCATCATACAAGTTCATAGAGGAACTAAAACTTTTCTTAAATACTGAACAATAAATAAACATGTCAGCATACAGTGGAGAAAACATTCTGCACTGGAAAAGTCAAAGGACTGAAAAAATCATTTCATCATCTCATTTCATCATCAACAGCGTTTTTGCACAATTTGAGCATGTAAACTTCTTGGAGCAGAAATTCTTATTTTCTACATTTTGATGAAAATTATTTTTTAACCAACTCCAAGAAATAATAATAATTTAATAAAAAATACAAAATACCTATTACTTTAAATAATGCTTTTATAGGACACACACAAAATTTCAAGAATAGGTCACTAATATATAGGCTAATTAAGTACCATAGATTAATGTTCAAATGTAGCAAATATCTTCCAGTAATTTCAAGTGGAGCATATGTATATTCTAGCCAGGTGAAAGTTCTTTGTTATTTTAGGTATTCAAATAAGGAACAGAGACTTACAGTAGGCTATAAAAATTAGAGCGCCATGACTAACACTTTAAGTTTTAAAAAATCATTAATCCATCTCACATTTATTGTCATAAATTCTCATTTTTATTATTGCCATCAGTTATCTAACTCTTCTTATGATTGTCCTATATAACTGTAGATAGTACCCTACATGCTATACCTGCAGGCAGGTCCAGCTGCCAACAATGCCACGTGTCCTTCAGTACACCAGAAAGTCCATGTCATTGTGTCATCCCCATGCATTACCTTTGTGCTCTGAAGTGTTCCCAAAGGCAATGTAGAAACAAGGGCTGTGACACGATCATTGATCCATGCATAGCAGTCCTTGAGTAATTCTGAGTAAAATAAAATTCACTTCAAAGACCATACAAGCCATACACAAAGCAGTGTCTTCCAAAAACATCTTTTAAACAGGCTAGGATGCTCCTTTTATGGTGCTAAATTTTAAGAGATGAGATCCATATGCCTAGCCAATTATAGCCTTTTTTTACAAGCTTTATGTAAAGGTTGAAAACACACAATTGCACACTCAGTATTTTGACTGTTAAGACACTGTATTGATCTATCAGTTTATACCTAATAGTTTTATATTAGTAACAGAAATATTAATCATAAAAACACATTGTAAGCCTGACATAAAATGAATCATCAAAAGACAAAAGATGAATGTATACTCAGTAGTATATACATACACCAGATCTCTGCAATTCAAGAATATTTCAGAACAGCCAAATTAGGGAAATATTTACTTTTTATTTCCCCTGTAATGAAAAAATTATTGCCTCAGTTGTGAGACTATCAAAGAAAGGGTACTTCTCTCCTAAAATAATTCATATAACTCCATAAATGCTTATTTCAGAAGTTCAAAAAGAACACTTCTCCACTACAGCCATATCAGACAATTTACGTATCAGCATATCAGAATAAAATAGGGGTTATTACAACAGCATGGCCCTACTATCTCCATGTTACTGCATATTACCGAACACTAAGAATCGCATTCATGAAAACTGTAGCAAAATATTAAAGGAAAGAGAACTTTCCTCATTTATTATTACAGATATTTTTGTTTGACAATAATAGCCATTACGTTATTCATTTCCTTATTTGAAGATCACTGAGGCTGATCCACCTGCCCTAAATCTCAGCTTTCAGAACTGAGCTAAACTATTTCAAGGCTATGGGAGTTTTGGGGGGCAGTGTTATTAAACCTGCTTATTCTCCTTGTTCTAAAGAGTGAAAGGAAATCTCCATCCTCTTTCAAAAGAGAGGCTGCATGAGACTACGCAAGAGTTTCTAGTACCTCTTACCATAAACTATAATTCCAAAATTGTACGTATTAGAATAACTTATTGTTGTAGTAGATTAATATTGATCATAAAGAAAACCAGAAACAATGCACAGAAAGAGCTGTAACTAAAAAAAGTGTTTTGTATTTATAAAACAGTGACTGAAGTTTTGTTACTGAGTTCTCACATTACCTTACATTGTTAGACAAATCACTTGTCTTTTTCACAACCACAACATCCAGAAACTCCATCTTTCAAACATATTAGACACAGATGCCTATCACCACCCTCTTTTGACATTAAAGATGAGTACTATAGCAAGGATGGGGACTCTTCTCTGTAAGACTTTTTTCACTTATTGAAATCTATGAAATCTATGAACCGCTGACCACCAGAACAATATCATTTCTCTCTTGCAGTTCTGATGTTGTATATCTTAGGGAAACAACGTGAGCTTGTTTTCTGGGAGCAACTCACACTAAAAGAAGCGAGTAGCAACTTGCACCTAATTCTGTTCTGGTAGATCAAATCATTAAATTAAAACTACACTTTCAAAATCTGTGGAAATTAATTTACCACTTGGGGCATGAAATTGCAGAGTAAATGCTGCTTGGAAGTCTGATCTGAGAGTTTATCAGTGAGCCATCACACAAATGTAAGAAAAGACACAATGGTAAACTACATAGGTCTGACTTGAATATTGCTTTTCATATTTTAATTAGTCACAGAGCATGGAATATAAAATATGCTTTACACCACATCATGAGAGCATATCAAAGAACAGGACTAAACTCAGAAATAATGTTGAAAAATTGTATAAACAGCTTAAAACAAGTTTGCTGTGCAACAGATGGGAAAAAAATTAAGTGCTGCATTTAGGCTAAAATAATTAGCTGTATAACACAGTGGAGGGTTTAAGGTATGAAGGAGATGTGCAGTGAATGATCTCAGATCTACAGCATATCAAAACCCAAAAACAATTCACTGATATTTTGCTATTGCAGAAAAACAAGCAGAAAGCAGGATAGTCTGAATAGTGACTATTTGCATATTTACACATATGAAATAAGCTTTTTATATATTAAAAAATAACAAGAACAACAACAGCATTATTCTGTTTTGCAGGAAATAAGTTGCCATAAAAGCACTAAATATTGAAATAAAAGACTCAGTGCACTGGCACTAATAATTTCCATGCCATTCCATACTTAACGCTTTCCTCTTAGATTTTTCCTGACATCTATGCCCAACTTTCCGTGCTGTAGATTAGGTAAGAGTTACCTGCAAAGAAAAAAAGGTAAACAGAACACATGCTGGAGTTTTAGAACAATAAGAAGTAGGGAGGGGAACAGCCACAACCTTCGCTTGTGCAGTTTAACTCAGAAGCATTTCAATAGCCAGGTGGTATAATCATTTTGCTATTTGTACAAAATAATTAAGACTATATATTCCTGAAATGGAGAAAAAATGTTAAACCAAACTTATCTTCTTGCTAAGACAAATACTTTAACTGTTTCTTTATTAAATGAAAGACAATGAAATCAGAAAAAAAATCCAACAATATTTTTTCTGCCAAAATGTTTATATTTCTTCAACTATAACTTCACATTTTACCTATAAGCCAGAGCATGTAAATTGTGCAAGATCAGGAGGAATAAGAATTCTGTAGGTAATTAATTACATTAAGGACTTAAAGGATAGAGCTAGTACCACTAAATAAAGTAAGAGAAATAAGGGGTTGTGTTCCCCTGTGTGACTGAGCTTTGTGCACTTGGTGCTTATGGTGTCTTTCAACAGCACAGCTCTTGGGGTAGCCCCAGAAGTCAACAAAATTGAACCAAGCTACTGGCATTTAGTTACTGTTGTCACAGGGACCATGCAGTTAGCTCTGATTTTTTTTTCTCAGGGATACTCTCAGCAATTGTAAGGATTTCATAAGCCACAGGTATCCTCATAGAATATGAGGATAGGTATAGAACAGGTATCTATATCCTCATAGAATGATCTCAAGAAACAGATCAAAAAATATAAACACAGGTGGCACAATATTCTCAATTCACTAAATGAAGAAGGCAGTCAGACACAAGTCAGCTCAAATCCAGAAATTTTACCAAGGTGCTTTTGGCACAGCGCTAGCCCAGGCTCTCATCAGAACCTGGTAACTTGTGCATAGTACTTCCCAGAATGACTACAGAATCGCAGCCCAGCCAGAATGAGCTCACATATGTCTGCAATATACATGTTGATATACCCTACCAAAAGCAGAATTCTCAGAAGACCATTTCTTATGCTGAGACAGTACAGTTGCTGAGCCAAGGATCCTGCCCAATAGATGTAATGCTGAAATGTAAGATATATGATTGTAATCTCAATTTTAGCTCACATCTCATCATTATTCCTGGAGGGAGAAAGTATCTCAGTGTCAAAAAACACTTAACTCTCTGCCATTCATTCTTCATCTGCTAGAAAAATGGAATAAAATTTCACACCTCAGTCTCAAATGATAGATGAAAACTGCAATGCAAATTACAAAAAAGTCTATCTGATCACATTTTTTTCAAATTGTGTAATATCTTAATCTCAACTAAAGGAAGTACAATAGTCAACTCAGCTACAGAAATATGACTGCCCTACTTTTTTTTTTACTATGAACATTTTATTAATACCCATATAAAATATCTGAAACATTCTCGAGATCAAACAATTTACATTGCCAGAGGTATTCTGCAGTTATCTTTACAATCTCTGGGGTTCTTATAAACATATGTATATACATGCTAATAAATACATTCTTACACACACCAAGTCTGTATCACAGTACATACTAGATGTACATCCACATTACTGCTACATAAAATAGGCATAAGAGAACTATGCATTTCCTATGCACCTTCTCAAAACTGCCATGAAGTTCATACTAATTAAAATTTACATTAACTTCCCTGTTCTTTTCCTAATTTTCCTATTTAACAGGGCATACTGCCCACACTAAATAGCGGTGGCTCTTTTTGGTGGGGACCAAAACAGCCATATAATACAGATTTTTCAAATGGAACTGTTGCATAATTAATCTAATATGCATAAAGCACACTCTCTTAGGGTTACTATTCTGCTGCCAGAACAAGGGAGGCCCACTCATTTTGCTGACCTCCCATCCTGAGAGGTATTAGGACTCCTCCTCAAACTACTGAGCCTCAGTCCTGGCATAGCTCCAGTACTGCGCTCGTTTCATAAATGTGCTTTCAGAGCCAAGACATCTGCGTACTCCAGTGACATGCAAGTTATAAAAGGAGTGTTTATATCCAACTTCAGTATAATGTGAAAGTTTAGCAGCCACAAGACAGCTTTATACAGTGACTGGACCTTACTTAAAGGCTTCACTGTACTTCCACTGACAGTACTCCACAAAATAACTAGAGCTCTATAAATTAATTACACTTTCTTCTAATAATTACTAAACTCTCTTGGGTTTACATATAAGATGGACCAAACACCCAAAAACGTGGCAGGAGGCCCAAAGACTGCTTTAATATTTACCCCTGCTGACCAGCATTTCCCATTATCATTGTTCCCAACAGGAAACAAGAAAGTAAACTTCAAATCATACAACACATAGAACCAGAGCTGCTAAGCAGCACAGGTTTCTAGGTGTGCACTGCCCCAGAGCCAATTCCCTGATGCAGTATCTGATGGCACTAAATCTCTCTCACATCCATGGATTCTACTCCTGACATGCCCTCCTGGGCCTCGCAGCTATGTGGAAGCTTACTTCATGTGATCATGATCTTCCTTTATGTGTAGATCCCACGTCTTCAGACTCCTGAGATTTCAGCTTTGACAACATTTATCAAAATAACATAATTTACCTTAACGGTGCTCAATGTCATGAATGCATGCAAGAACTATAATAAAATTCATGTAAATAACTAAATGAAAAAGTCAGTACACCTCAGAGTTCTGCTCCTTCACAGTTTTATTACTTGTATAATATATTTGAGAAAAGAAGGCTGAGAGGGGATTTGATCCAGGTTTATAAATACCTGAGGTGTGGGAGCCATAGTGGTGAGTCTGGTCTCTTTTCAGTAGTGTGTGGGGATAGGACTAGGGGTAATGGGATGAAAGTACAGTATAGGAAGTTCCGCACGAATGTGCGGAAGAACTTCTTTACAGTGAGGGTGACAGAGCACTGGAACAGGCTGCCCAGGGAGGTGGTGGAGTCTCCTTCTCTGGAGATATTTAAGACCCGCCTGGACGCCTACCTGTGTGATGTGGTGTAGGGAGCCTGCTTTGGCAGGGGGGTTGGACTCGATGATCTCTAGAGGTCCATTCCAACCCCTACAATTCTGTGATTCTGTGATATTTACTCTGGTAAGACCAGAAACTAGCAAGCATACTCTAATTCAACTATTTTCCCAACAGCTTGAAAGGAATATGTGTTATTTCAAATCTGACTAGCTGTTTTAGAAATAATAATGGTACTGCTTGCCTTCAAGAATGAGTTCCTTATCTTCTAAATAAAGCCAGACATACAGAAAGCCACTCAAACTCACAGTATCTGTTATCACAGCATTTTAAAGAAGCCACTACCATGAGCTGAGAGTTCAAATACATTTTATCATTAACAGCTGAATCTGGTGGAAAAGCCAAAACTCGTAAATCTAGTTAGATGCCATATCAGAAAAGGAACACATGTATTAGGATGAAAGAAAATACCGAAGGAGAAGAAAAAAGAAAAAGCACAGCACCATTTGTACCTAAAATTACATGGAACGTGTGCTACCTTCTTATTTATATACAAACCACATCCATTCATTTTGCCATTTCCATCTAATGTTCCTGCTCTCATTTGCTCAAGTGTCTCATTTTTTTGAATCTTAAATATGTAATTTATCAAAATGGATAGTGAAGTGCATACAAGTACATCTTTAAATGAGCGAAGAAGAGAATGGTCTCAGGATGTATTGATTTGGATAGAACAAGCTACATAATTTTTGCTGACTATGAACATGTCATTTTTAATTTCTGTATTATCAATTCTGCTTCCTTTTCCTTTAAAGCTTTTAAGGCCAGATTCACTGTGACTTTGACTCACTTTCTGTAATTAGATGAAAAGCAGAAGCACTCTGTTACTGGTTTGTATAGGTTTGCAGATGCCTTATTTCCTCAGAATAGCCAGAAAGCACATCCCTCTTCTTTCTTTCACCTCACTGATTCCAGCTTCTGCTTGTCTCTTCCTATGATGTTCTGCACACATACCCCAAATTCTCTGCCTTCTGGCTTTCATGCTCCTCGCCATGAATTTACATTCACTGCATATCTTCCCTTGTAGAAATTCTAGAATTAACATATCTTCAGTACAACAGTTTCTACCTCCTTATCCATTAATACTTGTGGACAAATATCTGAAGGAATAAAGCAGGCCCGATCTAAATGTTTTAAGTGAACTGTAATGTCATCACTCTTAACAGGTAACAAATGTTAAAAAATTAAGGCTTTCACCACAGTAGTTTGCATAGTTTGTCAGCAAACACTGCCAAATAAATCACATTTTTCAGATACTTTACAACTTAACGAATATTAGGCAGCGCTCTTTTCTTTCTCCCTTCACTGAATGGTAAACTGCTCTGTCGTATCCACAATTAAATAAAATCCGTGCCTTAAATGTGAAATTCAACTCATTCTTAATTGTAAAGCTGCAACTGTCTCCTTTAAAAGTTTTATCCCCTTTCCAGACATAGCCAGTGTTAAAGTGAGTACAAATAAATTCAGAATTCTTCAAGAATACAATATTTAAATAAGGTACACAAAGCTTCTTCTGTGGGACTGTGGTCAATAGTCAATACATTACATTTTCCAAGACAGCTCTACAGCCTCTTTTCCATAAAGCCTTACTTGTAGAGGTTAAAGAAAAAAAGAAAAAATAAAAAAAAAAATAAAAAAAAAATTCATTTTCCTGTCAAGGAGCTCATCTACTAGCACTGCAATGAATATGATATTTTTAACTACAAGATGAATGTAGTGTGAAATGAACACAGGTATCTATGATCCTCTCAGCCCCAAATGTAGTTGTTTTATGAATATTTAAATAAACATCTGGATTCCCTTTAGAATTTAGCTGGGAAAAAGCACTGTGTTGAAAACAGTAGATTGGGAACAAGGATTCAGAGATGTTTCTCTAATGTTTCTCTGTTTCTCTAATACAAGAAATGGTTTCTTACAATGTTTTCTGTATCTCCATAATGAATATAAAATATATCTATGGAATAGCTTGAAAAATACAATTAACTGAAAAGTGCAGTTTAGCATTTCTATTCCACAGAACAGTTGGCAGCTTAAAATCTCAATGCAAACACAAAATACTGAAACTTCCCAGTAGAATTTTCAGACATCCCATTTTCTAGACATTTAATTTTGTAGTTCTGAGTTTTTAAATCGTCATGCTCTAAATACAGACAAAGCATGAAATAATTTAGAGAATATGAACGTATAGAAGTGGAAAATAATAATTCTAGTGAAACATTAATTTATCCTAATTTCAAACCATTGCCTTTTCAATTTTCTTTTTAGTTTTAGGGCACTAGAAACAAACTGAAATTTCAAAATGAAAACAAAATCTTGGTTTTGAAAAGGTAAGCGCTCCACGTGCAATGTGTTTGAATAGAACAGTCTGACAACTGAAAAAAAAAAAAAAAAAAAAAAAAAGTGAACTTTTAGTGAACCATCATTTTCATAGCAAAAGAGAACTTGTTAAAAATTGCTAAATAGTCAAAGGAAATATATACAGTGAACTTCACAATAATGAGTAATGCTATAT